>NC_088306.1:16898502-17198502 GCF_032854445.1 Liolophura sinensis
GTCTCGGGCACAAACGGAAGGTGTAGTCTCGTAGATGAGTCATGAATAAGTCTCAGCATTCCTTTGTACGTTGTTTGCTGTCTATTTGGAAGAGGAGCATATACTAGTGGAGATGTCTTGTTTTCAGTAACACTAGTATAACACTAGGATAGTATAAACTTGATCTAATACACATGGGGCATTGTTGAGTAGGCCTACGACGTTAAACCCCAAGCATACATACATACATACATACATAGGTCTACATACGTATTCAAACAGTAGCGAAAACACAAATTCTCAGCTGCGCTGACTACATCACAAATGAAGAAATTGTAACGGGCGATTTCTCCTTATCTCCATTCACTACAGTGATAAGTATTAAGCAGAAATTCGAATAGATATGAAACATTTTAGAAAGGCTAACCTACACGTAAATATATGTTAGAACTAAAGATTTATTTATTTATTTGATTGGTGTTTTACGCCGTACTCAAGAATATTTCACTTATACGACGGCGAACAGCATTATGGTGGGTGGAAACCGGGCACAGCCGGGGGAAACCCACGACCATCCGCGGGTTGCTGGCAGACCTTCCCACGTACGGCCGGAGAGGAAGCCAGAATGAGCTGGACTTGAACTCAGAGCGACCGCATTGGTGAGAGACACCTGGGTCATTACGCTGCGCCAGCGCGCTAACCAACTGAGCCACGGAGGCCCCTAGAACTAAAGATGCCTTAGGAGCTCTACCATTTATGAAATGATGGCTTTTAGACTGAAACACCGACACTATATCAGCTATAAGTTAGGGGCTGAATTGAGTCGTTGAGGGATTGTGGTTTAGAGAGTCGAGGAAGCGGATTTGGCTATATTACAATGGACCTTTTCAAATCTATATTTCTTTAGTATGTTTGGTCTTTGAAATGTTAAGTTTCCACAAAGTTGCATCTGAATTTTTCGTAGGCCTTATAACTCAACAATAGGCTTACCTTCCCGGAACTGTTTTAACTGCCTCTCTGGAGCTCTGGTTAAGAATGTAGACAGGAGGCTGCGGTACATTCTCTGTATCCAGCTAGAAATCTGGCCTCATATGGCGTTTCATTGCATAACCTATACATTTTGCATAGGTTATCCAATATATATTTGGTAAATTTTTATTATCGAGTTTAATCGATATACCCCATTCCTTAAGAAACATCGGGTGATATTTAAGAATGTTATGGGCAGGGAAAGCAGAATTTGGGGCTGATAGTGTACCTCTCTTAAACTCTTCAACATGTACGTTTTATATAATATCTTTTGCAGATAAAAATTATATAATGATATATTTCTAATGGAGTTCTTTAAGAGCAGAGTTAAAGATGGCGGACTTAATCCTCAATCTCGATACTGGGGATCCTTTAATAGAGTTCAGAGTTCTTTGTTTGATCACAAAAAGGATGAAACAAACGGGAAGTTTACGGCAATAAGACTATCAAGAACGACAACTCCGGAAGAAAGTTTATGTCTATCGTTTACGACATCTGCCAGAAAGTGACCCGTAAAAACATGTGCGTCTACTGCTGGGATCTGAACTTCTAAAATGACAGCTACCTGCATTTGCCGGTGAAGAAATTTCACATTCGTTTTGGATAGCACATACTTGGAGTAAACATGACGATCCTGAGATGCACACGTTACTTCCTGAACAGGGGTCTATCCCTGACGCAAAAGGTACGCGTGTAAGATCGCAGATTTTTATGTTAACGTAAAAAAACTGTGTTGATTACCGAAACAACAACAACACTGGCCTAACCAAGCGATGCCTTGTGTAAAGTGAAACCCGGAAAAAAACATTTAAGACGACTCAGAAGTGAAATGTTTAGTCCATTAGGTTGATAATTTTAAAGTTGAGGTTGCTGTCATATGGTAGAGTGAGGAACCAGCTTTTCACAGTGAACATCTGAGAAGCTATAGGTGCTCATTGACTAGCTCGAGACCTCGGTCTAAGGTTGGCTTATATATACTGATACGTCAGTATAGGCCCAAAATTCCTTGGGTAGCCAGCCTCACTGTATTTGACAAGGCAGGTAACTGCATCTGGTTTTGAAGTGGGCCGAGCTCTGACATTGGTTTGGGATCTAATCCATGGGGTTTAAATGTTTGGTCACAGACTCCTTTTTAAGAGCTCAAATAATAAATGATGACCTCAGATTAAGCCCAGGTTGTGACACAGATGACTTTGTATCATGCAAACATGCATAGTTTAGTCACATAAATTAATGTTTGTTTATTGATTACTGATTTCAAACAGTATCTAGTTCCATATTGATTTTCATTGATAAAAATAGAATCTAATACATTTTTTGCCGTTAAATCTGATTGGATGTCTTCAAGGTCATCAGTCAGAAGAGCCTGAAATAACAAGTATTTTCTCCCCTGATGTACCGGTATATTATGATATGCTAACATGGAAATAATCAATAAATTATTTGTTTATGGGTACTAAATTTATTTTTCTATTTGCAGACATTTACTCTGAGATTAGCTTCTACCTCTAGTGATGATCAGGTGAGAGTTTACATTGTTTCTTTCCTGAAGATCAGATATGATTTTATACCAAGGCATCTACTCTAATAATTTTGAAGTCTAACTAAATGTTTGATCAGTCCGTGTTCGGAAACATGTATGAACATGCGGAAATGCTGTGCCTATTGTTTTTGTAGGGAATGACAAATGTGGAGAACATCCGAAACATTGGAATCTCCGCCCATATTGACTCTGGCAAAACAACACTAACTGAAAGGATTCTGTTCTACACTGGCAGAGTTGCGGAGATGCACGAGGTAACTACACTGTTTGAAGTTCTTAGCCAATTGAGGTTATTTTTTAAGGTAATGAAAATATTAACGTGAAGTATGTACACTGTGCACAAAATGCTTTGATTTATTTTTTTTAGAATTTTTTCAACCTAGTAAAATACATATAAAACATGCATATGTATTCTGTGATGGCCTGTTCTAATCACATTTGGACCAGTGATGTCACATCAGCCTTCATGCCACTTAGCACACACAATCTGCTATATTTCAGCATTCAAATTGATACGCATATAGATCTGTGGTTGTATTCACCCAATGGACCTTGGATTATCTTAGAACAAACTGTTTGAAGCAAAAAGTATAAATGTTGCATCACTGATACCCTCTGAGTCAATACAGACAACCAGAGGATCTGGTGTTTTAAAACTATATTACTTGATTGAAAAATAAATCAAACTATTTTTTGGACGGTGTTTGATGGTTTTTATCTGTTATATACTTCATTTCAGTGTTTTCTTTGCCTTTAAGTACCGAGTTGGAGCCATTTTTCAGGTATCAGGAGGTTTTTATCAGGTACTGGGAGGTTTGTCAGGTACCTGGAGGTTTGTCAGGTGTCAGGAGGTTTTATCAGGTACTGGGAGGTTTTGTCAGGTACTGGGAGGCTTGTCAGGTACCAGGAGGTTTTATCAGGTACTGGGAGGTTTTGTCAGGTACTGGGAGGTTTGTCAGGTACTGAGAGGTTTGTCAGGTACCTGGAGGTTTGTCAGGTGTCAGGAGGTTTTATCAGGTACTGGGAGGTTTTGTCAGGTACTGGGAGGCTTGGCAGGTACCAGGAGGTTTTATCAGGTACCTGGAGGTTTGTCAGGTACCAGGAGGATTTGGTCAGGTACCAGGAGGTTTTGGTCAGGTATCTGATGGTTTGTCAGGTATTGGGAGGTTAGTCAGGTAGGTTTATCAGGTACCTGGAGGTTTATCAGGTACCGGGAGGCTTTGTCAGGTACCGGGAGGTTTTGTCAGGTACCTGGAGGTTTGTCAGGTACCATGAGGTTTTGTCAGGTACCAGGAGGTTTTGTCAGGTACCAGGAGGTTTTTTTTCAGGTAGCGGGAGGTTTTGTCAGGTACCTGAGAGGTTTGTCAGGTACCAGGAGGTTTTTTCAGGTAGCGGGAGGTTTTGTCAGGTACCTGAGAGGTTTGTCAGGTACCAGGAGGTTTTTTCAGGTACCGGGAGGTTAGTCAGGTAGATTTATCAGGTACCTGCAGGTTTTGTCAGGTACTGTGGGGTTTTATCAGGTACTGGAAGGTTTGTCAGGTACCGGGAGGTTTTGGTCAGGTACCAGGAGGTTTGTCAAGTACCGTGAAGCCTGTTTGGTCAGGTACAGGGAGGTTTTGTTAGGTACCGGAGGGTTTGGTCAGGTACCTGGAGGCTTTGTCAGGTACCTGGATGTTTTGTCGAGTACCTGGTGGTTTGGTCAGGTACCTGCAGGTGTTATCAGGTACCGGAAGGTTTGTTCAGGTGCCAGGAGGTTTTGTGACGTACCTGAAGGTTTGTCAGGTACCTGGAGGTGTTGTCAGTTACCGGTACTGCCGGTACTGAAGTATTATGCCAAAGAAACCAGACGTGCCCAT
Source organism: Liolophura sinensis (assembly GCF_032854445.1). NCBI lineage: Eukaryota > Metazoa > Mollusca > Polyplacophora > Chitonida > Chitonidae > Liolophura > Liolophura sinensis. The sequence goes on from NC_088306.1 coordinate 16,902,910, forward strand.
CCAGTCACATTACACTGACACGGGGTCTACCAGTCCTGTTTCCTTGCTCTATTAAATCTCTCAGTGCTAAGTGCCAAGTGAGGCAGCAACAAGTACCATTTTTAAAGTCTTTGGTATGATCCGGGTTTGATCCTGGACCTCCTGGACTTTGAGGCAGACGCTCTAACCATTAGGCCACTGAAGCAGTCCTTGTTCAAGACCACCTGTCTTCCATCTATGTGGTGCCCAAGTCTGTACTTTGCACTTGGGGAAAGTTTGTATGGTATATCCTGGTCACTGCCATTTCCTTCACCCACAAAAGTGAACAATTCTTGAGCATGGCATTGAAGGACAGTCAGATAAATAAACAAATCAGTCGGTGTAATAAAATTTTTAAAAAAGTGCAAAAAGCCTGAACAAAAACTCATTCATTTTGTAGGTTCGTGACTAAAACACCATCAGCTTCAAGTATATAATCTCTTAAATTTTCAACACTGAATGATTTTATAGCTTAATACTTGGTTAATAATTATTATAAATATAGATAAATATAAATTTATATAAATTATAAAAAGTGAGATTTCTTGACTACCAGGTGAAAGGCAAAGATGCAGTGGGAGCCAAGATGGATTTCATGGAATTGGAGAGACAAAGGGGGATAACTATCCAGTCGGCGGCGACGTATACGATTTGGAAGGATCTTAACATCAACATAATTGACACACCTGGTAAGGTTTCATGTCACATAGTCATTTTATATCATTTGTGATTGCAGACTTCTTTTTGTCAGAATTAAGATAATAATCCAGTTTTGATCTTTGCCCCATCTGAACTTTGCTCCATTTTTGTCTTAACTGATCCCCATGTTGACAGTTGAACACCTCGTTGAAATTTTTTCCACATCTGGATACATCTATTAGCCAACTATAGTAGAAAATTCAAGAGTTGTTCTCATCTCCTTCTACTGAAATTAAATTTTGGAAAAACTATTTTTGAAATATCGAAATTTTTGATATACGTTTTATGACAATGATACTTGTAGATAACATTGTATATATTGAAGTCCTGAAGTACTTTTTTGTCCTGGAGCAAAGTTCAGATACCAACTACATGAATAACAATACCTCAAAGTGGTCAGACTTTCTTCCGCAAATTGTCATATACATCAGTAATATTAATCAGGCAAAAAATATCTCCTAAATCTATCACATGACTTATGGCAGCTCACTGAAAATACAAAATATAGCATATGCGTTGAATCAAACATGATATTTAGGGGCATATATCTCAGAAAGTATTGAAGATATTTATTTTTTGATTCCATATCCCGAAAGCCAGGGTTTAAAATACCCTATAGATAGATTTTCAGACTTCTAGGCCCATTGAATTGGAAGTTATGGTCATCCAAAAATGCCCCCAGAACAGATATCCTATTCGCGACTGTTGAAAATGAACTTTACAGGGTGTTTTTGGATGATCATATCTCAAAAACCACTTAGAATTCGGGGCTATAACTTGGGAAACCGTCCTCTTATATGTCAAGGAGTTTTTAGGAAGTTTTTCAGCAAAATCCAAGAGGGTCACCACAAAAAAAATTTTTTGGGCTGATTTGATGTGAAATGAACCTGCATTGTTTGAGGTAGAGTCAGATACATTTCAGACACTTGGGATGTAATTTAAGACTTCTTGATGATAGCTTGTCATACTCGTTATTTATTTATTTGATTGATGTTTTACGCTGTACTTCCTGTCGTATTCTCATGCTGTAGCACGTTACTAATGGCATGAAAGTTTCATTGGTTAATCCAATATGTATATAATTCATACTCTGTGCATTGAAAATCTTATTTGGGTAAAACCTATATATAAATCGATAATGATGTCTTTGCATACAGCTTTAGTATAAAGCATTTGCATCATGCCCCCAGGCATCATTCTGTGTCAAATCGGCCTAAAAGTAAAAGCTAATAAATATTGAATATATTATTTTTCTGAGGCCATGTTCTGAAGACCAGGATAGAAAAACCCCAATTGGTGGATTTTCAGACTTCTATTCCCCTTGAATAGGAAAGTGCAGCCATCTAAAATACTTTCAAAACTAATACATGGTGTTTCTAAAAGGCCATGTCTCAAAAACCACTTGGAATTTGGAGCTATAACTTGGCAAACCTTCCTCATATATGGTAAAGGTAGTTTTAAAAAATTTTTTTAAAATGATCCAAGTAGGTCACTGCAACAGTGGGCTGAAATGACATGAAATGACCCCTAGCATGACTTCCAGAACAACCTATAATGAAGAGATCAGTGTACCTGTATATACCATGCTTAATGTGCTTGTCAGATGTAATGTTGGGGAAGCTTTCTAAAACTGCCCATTACATTGTATTTCCATGAGGTATATTTTTGCAAGTAGCATCATAACCTGTGTTTTACTGTAATTTTTCAGCCTTTTTGCGTGTTTGCAAAGTGTTTATTCAAGCATATTCTGAAGACATTGTTCTGTGTAGACTTATAAAATTTTACTCTTTGTGAAGCCTTGAAATTGGCCAATCCAGCTTATGTAATTTTATCTCCAAAATCAAATTGAAATTTGCATAAAGCGCACTGAAAGTTGTTCTTTCATATGAGAAAAGGTTGAGGAATGAGGGTAATTGTCACAAACAGTGATCATCTTCAGCAATCGTCCTTGTTGCTATGTTACAGGCCATGTAGACTTCACAGTTGAAGTGGAGCGAGCTCTGCGAGTCCTGGATGGGGCAATCTTGGTTCTGTGCAGTGTGGGTGGGGTACAGAGTCAGACATTCACTGTCACCAGACAGATGACGCGGTACAACGTCCCCGCTGTGGCGTTCATTAACAAGTTGGACAGACAGGGGGCTAACCCGTACAGGGTTCTGCATCAGATCAGGTACTGGTGTGCTGTTCCCAGAGTGCTCCGTCAAGTAAATGGGATCTACATTTATGCGGAAGGTCACATTTAACTAAATGGCCTCTTGTTCACAGAAAGTTAATGACAGCTTCATGCTTCTTCCAAAACGTTTATTCAGATGAATAATGGCTTTATTCATGCCCAAAAACATCTATATGTATATACATGTATGTGTTGACATCATGCTTCCCAAGAATCTTCTTCGAGTTGTAAAGTGGGTCACAGTGGCCGAGGGGGTTAGCACGTCGGCACGGCACTATGACCCAGCAGCCTCCCACCAATGAGGTAGCTGTGAGTTCAAGTCCAGCTCATGCTGGCTTCCTCTCTGGTCGTAAATAGGAAGGTCCTTCAGCAACCTGCAGATGGTCGTGGTTTTCTCCCGGGCTTTATTCCCAGGCTCCCGGAAATATTCTTGAGTACAACGTAAAACACCAATGTAATAAATCAAATTAATCTAGTTGCAAAAGTTTATTTCAATTTTTTTCACAAAAATATGTATTTGATTGTGAATTTCCCTTTAGTAGAACCCCTCTTTCCTTCCACCATTATGCTTGCTGCTGTCGTATAAGAGAACTATTCTTGAGTAGGTCTGTAGCAGAAAACTCTAATTAAAAAACTGAAAAAGCCAAATGAATGTTCTGTGAAAATATAAAGTCACCTTAAGCGGGAAGACTACAAAAAAGGAGAAATAATATTTTATGATTTTATTCACAATTTTGATGGAATATTATATTCTTTTCCCAGATCTGTGATGTTCTGGTTAGTGAAGCTTCATGTTGAAAGATAAAGGCATTTGTATGTTTTACCCGCAGATCTAAGCTGGGTAAAAATGCAGCCTTCCTGCAGCTTCCTATTGGGTTAGAGAGTGCGCAGGAGGGAATTGTGGACTTGATCCGAAGAAAAGCCATTTACTTCCGTGAACCTCAGGGGTAAGATTATGTATGGCTTTTAGGCTCTAATCAGGTCCTAAGCAAAGCATTTCTTCACTGGGAAGTCCTAAGATCAACCATGATGTTAGTTTGACCTTTTTTGTTGGTTTCTTTTCAAATTGTTGAACCATCCCCCTCATACAGCCTAAAAAATGGTTATCTTTTATCATTGAAGACATAATATATTATTTTTCTAAAGATATCTCAATCTATAAAGTGTTTTGATGGGAACAGCTTGTGTCTTATGTACTATGATGCAAATTAGTTTCAAAAACTTCATTTTGATTGGTGGATATTTTACAGATTGTCAGTTGAGGAGGGTGAAGTTCCCAGTGACATGGTGTCAGAAGTGGAAGACAGGAGACAAGAACTTATTGGTAACTTGTGTCAAATTCCTCTAAAATTAGCTGTTTTACAGCTTTTAATTTCAGATTTGAGAATTTATTTCAGAATTAGAGTACATTTGTAGATAACACTTTTTCAATTTTGCAGAATTTAAATTGTATCCTGTGGACATAATAGGAGTGATTTTGTGATCTGAAAGTCAATAAAGAGGTCACTTCTTCACACTATGTGTACTTTTTGTAAGATTGTCTCAAATCAAACTGCAAAAAGTGGAATCTAGATCTGAATTAGCAGCCTAATGAATCATAAAAGTGGAAAAAACCAACACATTGTACATGTACACGTCGAGTTAATACCTGTTTTCCTTTTCCAGAACATGTAGCAAATGTAGATGAAACTTTGGGAGAAATGTTTCTGGAGGAGAAGACCCCTACAGAATCTGATATCATCAGGGCGATCCGTCGTTCCTGTCAGAAGATGACCTTCACACCTGTTCTGCTCGGCACTGCCCTCAAGAACAAAGGGGTTCAGCCATTACTGGATGCTGTAGTTGATTACCTCCCAAATCCATCCCAGGTGGAGAATTATGCCCTCGACAATTCCAAGGGGTATATCTCTTCAGTGATTTTTCTTTTTATTAACTCTGCTGAAGGAATCACAATGAACTTATCTCTGTTTATGCATCTGCCTGTCTGTGCTTCACCGTTCATCCCAAACTCACACACGTTCTGTGAATTTTATCTTTATGTCAGATACCTGCTGAAGGTCGGTGGTTTACTCCAAGCGTAAATCTGACCCGATGCCTCGAGGTTAGCTTGCTAGTGCAACACAATGACCCTGGAGTCTCCTCATCAATGAGGGTCCAGGTCATGCTGGCTTCCTCTCCCAGCAATCTCCAGATGATTGTAGGTATCCCCCAGGCTCTGTCTGGTTTCCTTCAACCATAATGCTGATCGCCGTTGTATAAGTGAAATATTCTTGATTATGGCGTAAGAAACCAATCAAATGAATGAAACTAAATCAGACCATTACCCTGTTAGTAAAGAATTTTTGTCACATAAATCAATTACATGAAAGAGTACATGCCCGAGTACATGAAGGAGTACATGAAGGTGAAGGAGTACATGAAGGAGTACATGCAGGAGTACATGAAGGTGAAGGAGTACATGAAGGAGCACACATGTCTTCATCATATGCATATAGTACTTTATAAATCAAATTCATTATGTTCTTCTCTTCATTCTTGCAGTGACATAAAAACTTTGAATGTGATAACTTTTTTCTGTGAATTATAGGTCCAGATATCGGCACATGTAGATGTTTTATCTTCAGCTATCTTTCTTTAATTTGCCACTATTGCTGTGTACTTTCCTTATGAGTGGGATTTTAATTTTATCAGCGTTGTTGATTTTGTGTGATGTCATTGTTCTGGGTGTGATATGGCTATCTACATTCCAGACTAGGCATAACACCCCATCTGGTCACATGAAGCTGACACCAGACATGACACCCCACATAGTCACATTAAGCTGACACCACAGGTTTCTTGGAAATAGAAAATGAAAATACTTGTAGTTCAGTATCATGATTAATGTGTTTTAAAGATTTTATTGTAACCTGAGGATGGTCGTGTGTTTCCCTTGGGCTCTGTCCGCTTTCCACAAACCATAATGCTGGCTTAATGTAGTGTAAGTGAAGAATCTTAAGTATGGCATAAATCTCCAGTCAGATGAATACAAAATAAGATTTTATCTGACTTTGATTTCAGAACAGACAAGGCGGAGAAGTTTATTTTGAACCCAGATAGAAGTGAGAGAAATCCGTTTGTGGCACTGGCATTTAAACTGGAGGTATGGACTGTGGATAAGCCAGTTTTCTGGCTCATGGTAGTATGTGTTCAGGGCTCCTCAGAGTAGTTTAACAGTTAAAGATTTACAGGTACTTATTTACATAAATTGTGCGAATTGTATTAAGGGTAACAGATGATATTCAAGAATGTTTCACTTAGGTCAGGTATATTGAACCTAAATTCTCAGCACAACCAGCATTCGACCTCATTGGTTAGGGGACGATGGGTAGATTTGGTCACGTGACACGCTTGAGGGTTTATCACAGGGCTACCTCCCATGTACTGAACTATGTCTCCTATGAATGTTTTAAACTCGAATCGAAACTCTCCTGTGTTAGTGGGTAGATTTGGTCATCAGACGTACAGGAGGGTTTATTTCATTTTTACTGGATTATGTTTCTTGTAAATGTTTTGATTACAGTTTGAACTTTCTGTGCCAGGAGGGTAGGTTCGGTCAGCTGACACACTTGAGGGTTTCTCAGGGGGTTAGCTCCCTTGCTCTGAACTGTTTCTCCTGTCACTGTTTTGATTCTGTTGTGAACTCTTCTGTGTCAGGCGGGTAGATTTGGTCAGCTGACGTATATGAGGGTTTACCAGGGTTGTTTGAGAAAAGGGGATCAGGTGATTAACACACGGACTCAGAAGAAGACGCGAGTGCCCCGATTGGTCCGTATGCACGCTGATGAGATGGAAGTAAGTATAGATACATATAAATATCTCAATATTTCACTGGCCACAATGAACAGTCTAAAAAGTTATTAATTGTTATCCAGTTGGATTCCCACAAATGTAATTCATTAAGATATTTACAGGAGTTAGATAATTGTAGGAGAGCAAAGTAAAGTTCACTCTGTGCTCAATTTTAGCAAAGGTACGTCGCGATACAATGCAGTATTATTTCAAGCCATTAATGACACTTCGCTCTGCCAAGTGTCTCTCTTTATAAAGCTGTATTACAGATCAGAATATGGTATTAAAAGTTATCCAGGATGTGAAATTTTAACCTTGAGCTGCACTGGCGAAGGGTTAAAATTCAGGATTTGAATACCCATATACACTTTCTGAACACGCAGATAACGATTGTTCAAATAGAAAGCCAGTCTCGCGTATATGTGAAGCTGAGCTAAGAAAAATCATGCTAGCTATGTTGACTGCAGACAGCGCTGGTATAGTGGTGTGATGTCAAGATGATGCGGCGTCACAAAGAAAAAAGACAACCACCTGTGCAGTAATTTAGCTGCAGTAATTTAGATGCACAGGGTATGAATTTAGTGTCACAAGGAAAAAATTACATCACTCTATGCAGTAATTCAGCTGTGCAGTAATTCAGTTGCACAGTAATTCAGTTGCACAGTAATTCAGTTGCGCAGTAATTCAGCTGCGCAGTAATTCAGTTGCACAGTAATTTAAGTGTTTTGTCTGTCCGCCTGTCCATTTGTCTGCCTGTCACCTACAATTTTGAAATATCACCCTATCATAAGCCGATAAAAAGTTAGTTATATATAGAATGATTTTGTGTTTCTCAATCATCCTTACCACATCTGGTGACGTCTGTTCTTCAGTCTGCCATCACAATACATGTGGGAAAGTTCATTAGTAACTTGCCAAAAGTTAGTGGTTTATTCAAGGCTTCCTCCGCCAATAAAACTGATGGCTTAAAGTTGTGGCTTTATACAACAGTGAAATAAAATAAATCTAGAAATTTTTTCTCTGCTTCAGGATGTATCTGTGGTGTATGCTGGGGACATTTGTGCCTTGTTTGGAATCGACTGTGCCAGCGGAGACACTTTTGTAACGAAGGGCAACACACATATCTCCATGGTATGTATCCATGGCAACATGTCTTTCATTGTTATAAAATGTTGCCTGCACTTTTCAGCTAACTTTCAGAACTGGAGCTGGATTAAAGATTCTTGAAATTCATTTGAAGTAAGACAGGTGTTGTGCAATGTATTAAATGTTATTCCACATAAACAGCGTTGAAAAGGTGTAACTGACTTATTTGTTAAATTCCAGTACATAAACACTTTTAATTGAGTTACAGTAGGCAGGGCAGTAGAGACTTTTTTGAGTGAAGATGTTTGTATCTGTCATGGAGAAACTGAAAAAACAAATTTAGTTGGAGCCATATTTTGAAATATCACCCTATCATAAGCCTATAAAAAGTTACATATAGAATGACATTGTGTTTCTGAATCATCCTTGCCACATCTGGTGACGTCTGTTCTTCAGTCTGCCATCAAAATACATGTGGAAAAGTTCATTAGTAACTTGCCAAAAGTTAGTGGTTTATTCAAGGCTTCTTTCACCAATAAAACTTTTGTAACGAAGAGTGTGTCTGCTGCTTTAATCCTGTCACATAAAATTCTTAGAAAACAAAGAATATATGAAAAGAGCATTTCTAACATTTTTAGTACATTTTATTCATTGACAAATGTTCTTTTGGTTTTACCATCGCAGATACTTCGGTTTAGAATCCTCTTTCCCTCAACATCCTCCATTTCTTTATTCCAGGAGTCGATGTATGTTCCAGAGCCTGTCATCTCCATGTCAATCAAACCTGTAAACAAGGGTGACATTGACAACTTCTCCAAAGGTATCGCTCGCTTTAGTCGCGAAGATCCCACGTTCTGTGTGAAGTTTGACTCGGAGAGTCGAGAGTCCATCGTGTCGGGAATGGGAGAGCTACACCTAGAAGTTTATGCTCAGGTAACAGAGACTCGTTAGCAAAGGTTTTTGGTCAGGTAAGCAGATAGAGACACATTAGTAAAGTTTCCCTTTTATAGGTGATTTAACTAGAATGATGTACATGTATATGTTGGAATGGGGGCTCAGTTGGTTAGTGTGCAAGTGCAACGTAATGACCCAGAAACCTTTCACCAATGCCGCCGCTGTGAGTTGAAATCCAGCTGATGCTGATTTCCTCTCTGGCCGTATGTGGGAACGTCTGGTCAGCAACCTGTGGATGGTCGTGGGTTTTCACCAGGCTGTGCCCAGTTTCCTCCCACCACAATGCTGGCCACCATCGTACAATTGAAATATTCTTGAGTACGGCATAAAACACCAATGAAATAAATAAATAAATAAATATTGGAACGTTTCTTTCTGTCATAGATTAAACTGATCAGAAGCACCACAGGTTTTACTTTTAACTGTATATATATACTTTTATTAATTATATATTTGCTGGAATTCAAATATTTTCAAACTAAAATCAAAATAGTTCAGTGTATTAGTTTAGGAAGCTCTGAATTTATTTACATGTCCATTAAAATATCTCAAAAGATTTGTATTTTTATATTTCAGCGACTGGAACGTGAATACAATGCCAAGTGTATCCTGGGAAAGCCGAAAGTTGCTTTTCGCGAATCTCTTGTGGGTCCACAGGAGTAAGTTTTTTGTTAACTTTTCAGAAAACCATCTCTTTTTCCAGAAATAATTAATTCTCCCTGAAAAGTCGTGAATTCCATACACGTTATGCGCAGAATACACATATCTGCACTTGCAGGTGAACTCAAAATTTAAGTTTTAGCCACAGTTTAGCTACGAGAACTACATGTGTAGCTTTATTGCAGATTTTTTACTGTTCTACATTATGAGAAGATACATGTAACTATGGCATTAGTTGTGAATTTGTGGTGTATGGAACTCAAGATATTTGTTGATGTAGGTCCAATGACGTGAAACCCACCAATGCCAAAAATTTTTGAAAATCTCATCAAGATTGCAACCGAAAAATGTAGGGCTGAATTAATTTGACGCTGAAGGCCCGGTAAGCTGTACACAAAGGCTGTTAAATATTGTTACGGCATTGAAGTGCCAGGGTGTTTTTTTTTTTAGTGAAACTAAAGTACCTGTTATGTGAACTAACTTGTGACTATTCCAGTGAGATGTGGGAGTTATGGCCCTTGATTGTGAGACATTAACATAATTATTGATGACCTTGTGTTGCAGGTTTGACTATTTGCACAAGAAACAGTCCGGAGGTCAAGGACAGTTTGGCCGTGTCATTGGGGTCATGGAGGTGACTGTTTATAGCTAACCATTTATTAATATTTTGACGAAGACAACAAACATTCCTGTAGAAATGGTTTAAGTTCAGAAATGAAGAAGAGAAACAGTAGAAACTGTCATTTGGTGATCTTTCAACTTTGAGAGAGACAGTTTGCCTCTTGTAAAAGACTTTGAAAAGGTTAAAGGTTATAGTTGCATTGGTGAGGGTTTCTTTGTTCACTGCTCAGGGGAGTCTGCATTTAGAAAAGATTGGAGGGTGTCAGATCTGGTGTCTCTATGCTTTGACCAGATGGTTGTCACTATACTGTTACTAGAGGGACTGTCATTTCTAGTGTTTCTTTGCTTTCACTGTGACCTGTGTATTATGAGTAAGTAAGTGCTTAGGGTTTAACGTTGTACTAACGTTGTTTTTCAGTCATGATTTCCATCGCTCTTTTATCTAGTGCTGCCTCAATGAATGACTTACCAAATGCCTGTATTTTAACCTTCTAATGAGTGATTCTTAAATCTCAGAATGAAACCTGTGAAAAGTTTCAAAAAACAAGAGCACCATTGTAAACAGAAATCTGATTGTTACATGTACATGCCAGAGGTCTCAAAAAGGACTTGCTGTCTTTCTGTTTTCAGCCCCTTCCTCCTGAAGAAAACACAAAGGTCATTTTCCAAGATTTGACGTCAGGTCCTGATATACCCAAGCAGTATATACCTTCAATAGAAAAGGTTTGTACAGGTCCTGATATACCTGTATAGTATATCCTCACAATAGAGAAGGTTTGTACAGGTCCTGATATACCCATATAGTATATGCCCACAACAGAAAAGGTTTGTACAGGTTTTGATGTACCCAAGCAGTATATACCCTCAATAGAAAAGGTTTGTACAGGTCCTGATTTACCCATATAGTATATGCCCTCAATGTAAAAGGTTTGTACAGGTCCTGACATACCCAGTCAGTATATACCCTCAATGGAAAAGGTTTGTACAGGTCCTGATATACCTGTATAGTATATGCCCTCAATAGAAAAAGTTTGTACAGGTCCTGATATACCCAAGCAGTAAATACCCTTAATAGAAAAGGTTTGTACAGGTCCTGATATACCCAAACAGTATATACCCACAATAGAAAAGGCTTGTACAGGTTTTGATATACCCAAGCAGTATATACCCTCAATAAAAAAGGTTTGTACAGGTCCTTACATACCCATATAGTATATACCCTCAATAGAAAAGGTTTGTGCATGAAGTTTTGCTAATATTTCAGTAGGCCTGATAATCATCAAGGGTTCTAGCCCACCCGTGATAAGTATGACAGATCTGGGCCCGCAAATTGTTAAAAATTGGTTTCAGGTGACAAGATTTTATGTTTCGGTTTCTTAAGAACAAATACGGTGGCAGGAGACACATCTTTTTATTTATTTATTTATTTGATTGGTGTTTTACGCTGTACTCAAGCATATTTCACTTATACAACAGCGGCCAGCATTATGGTGAATGCAAACTGGGCGGAGCCCGGGGGAAACCCACGGCCATCCGCAGGTTGCTGGCAGACCTTCCCATGTACGGCCGGAGAGGAAGCCAGCATGAGCTGGACTTGAACTCACAGCGACCGCATTGGTGAGAGACTCCTGGGTACTTACGCTGCGCTAGCGCGCTAACCAACTGAGCCACAGAGGCCCCCACATCTTTTTATAGTGAGCTTCAATAATACATCAGTTGAATTTCACTGACTCAGTTTATTAACTACATGTATATGTAATGTGGTACCAAAGGAAAGACAGAGAGATTCTAAAAAACATAGTAGATTTATCCCCGAATGTTATAGATGTGTGTAATACTACTGATCTAATTGACATGGACAGTCACAAACACAACCAGGCATTACTGTTCCAAATACCTTACTAACATTATTCTTATATGGAAAGGAGTTTTCCTGTAGAGACTTTAACACAATATAATTGAGATGGAAAAAAGTTTTCTGATATTTTTGGAGAAATATAAACAATTCTTTAGGGAAAACCACACTTTCTTGATCGTATTTTGTGTTTAGCTTTAAAGATGTGTGAAAGTCAGATCAGAGGAGCATATTTGTGTTTGTCATTGTAGCAGTCTAATAGTCTTGGATGGATGTATTTTTGTTGTTGTTACAGGGCTTCAGGAAGGCTTGTGAGAAGGGGTTCTTGGCTGGTCAGAAAGTTTCAGGAGTCGTCTTCAAGCTCTTGGATGGTAAATGGTTTCTGGACCTTTCTTTTTTTTTTTCTTTTTTTTTTTACAATGCTGTTAATGTTAATGTTGATGTTTTTTTTCTTGTCATATGAGAACCCATAGTATGTATTAAGTACATGTAATTGTGTTTTGTCATCAACCTGCCCGTTATGAGTCGGACTGTCAGCATTGTGATAGGCCTGCTTCAAGGAGACAACAATGTCCTGTGACAAAAATTATGCTGCAGATCTTATTACTGTATGTCTCCTAAAGTTCAGAATTTTGTAAATAACACACTTCGTTTGATTCTGATTGTGTCACCCACCCTATAAGGTCACTTCATTGTTATTTGTGAAGTTTGGTAATTTTCATGGCAGAAAAACTTAAATGTGGGTGCCTAAAGTATGGTTTTAAGGCCAGTATGCGTTTCCGAAATTGCATTTGTTCGTATCAAATTTTAAGTGAAATACAGTGAAGTGAAGGCAATTGAAAAAACAAATAAAACACAATTCAAATAAAAAGTATAAAATTAAAATACTGTCATCAGAGCCATTCTGTGTGGTCTAGTCTTAATCATTGCTTTCCTCATCTTTCCTCAGACATTGACTAAAGACGAAGAAGATGTGAAGGATGTCACATGTGAAGGCTAAAATGTCAGCAACATGACCAGTCAATATTTGTTGTTTTACAAACATTATTTGTGTTTGCTGTCTTTTCCAGGTTCTAGCCATGCCGTAGATTCCAGTGATCTGGCCTTTACATTGGCTGCTGAATTTGCTGTCAGACAAGGTTTGTCTCCCCTTACTTCATATTTCTTCCAATTCTGTATATTCATTCCAGATAACCACACAATGTTTTTTCTCAGAAATTCATGAAACATTTAAGTGGCAAGATAAACAGGTGCTGAAAAAACACAACAGCTTCCTTAATGTGCACAGGTTTTCAAGGAGATATGTCTCGAAATGTACAGTTGCTAACGGCATTACCATTGTTATTCAAAATATACAGCATTTCACCTAAAATTTAACATTTTTCAAGTGACACATTTTGCTTGGTCTGTCTGATTCATGCAACTTATAGGACCTTTCAAGATGTTGTTGTGAAGTGTTGGCATTAAAAGCATCACTTTAAGGTCTTCATAGGATTCTGAAAGTGCTTAAAAATTAGGAAACATATATCAGACAGATGTAATAGACATATATCAGACAGGTGTAATAGACATATATCAGACAGGTGTAATAGACATATATCAGACAGATGTAATAGACATATATCAGACAGGTGTAATAGACATATCAGACAGGTGTAATAGACATATATTAGACAGGTGTAATACACATTTATCAGACAGGTGTAATAGACATTTATCAGACAGGTGTAATAGACATTTATCAGACAGGTGTAATAGACATATAAATAGGACAACATGGATGAAAAATGGATAACATCATGAATAAGACAAATTGAACAACATCCTTGTAAAATTGGGAAAACATGACCAAAAAGTGCTTATAAAGGGTGGGGGGAATAGGCCAGAAAGCTTTTTAATTTGACATGCCTAAGACTGGAACAACATTCTTTGAATGGACTAAAGACGTAAAAAACTGATCAACATAATTACATAAATCTGGTAGTAATATTACCACACCCACAATAAATGACTACTGTTTATCCCCCACCTTTGATATGTTCCACAGTGTTTCAGGAAGGATCTTGGCACATTCTAGAACCTGTCATGTTGGTGGAGGTCAGCGCACCTCAGGAGTTCCAAGGCAGTGTCATGTCAGGGCTGTCTAAACGCCATGCCCTCATTCAAGGCACAGACGCTAACGAGGGCTATTTCAGTATCTTTTGTGAGGTAAGCTGATACCTATATATACGGGGGTTTCTAAATGTCACGCCATCATTCAGGGCACCGATGTCAACGAGTGCTATTTCATTATCTTCTGTGAGGTGAGCTGCTAGATATGTGTTCGGTGGCCAGGAGGTATAGAGTGTGCACGTCATAAGCAGCAGATAATGGCGTCAGTCTAAGCAAGTTCTGTCCTAACGCTCTAGTGTTGAAGTAAAGTGTTTGGTTTCAAGTATTTTTTTTTTTTTGTGGGTACCTAGTAATGGAATAAATCTACAGTTTGACAAGGGGAGCACAGTACATGTCAGTGATGCTTAAAGGTGTGTCTTCCACATAAATGTCTCTATTTCGAGGAAACCAAAATATTCTGTAGTATATTCTTGTGTTTATTGGTTCAGCTGTTTGTATTATGAAATTGACAGCTGTGTCTCTCTGTAAAACCACATAGTAATAATAAAACAAGCAGCATGTTTGTGGCCAGCTCTTTGCATGGACAACAGGTTTTCTACAAGAAAACACTGCATAGGAATAAATACATTCGTGGATAACGAGATATAAACTACCAGTATGTAATTGTGCATAAAATGCTGATGTCATGACTGGTTCAGTGCAGTCATTGTTTGTGGCTAGAACTGCTTTTCATTGGTGGATGTTTGTTTTGCTGCCAGGTGCCCCTAAACGAGATGTTTGGGTATGCATCAGAGCTGAGGTCACAGACTCAAGGTCAGGGAGAGTTCACGATGGAATATGCACGATACTGCCCTGCGCTGGGCGACACGCAGCAGGCGCTGATACAGCAGTACCAGGAGGAGATGGGGATAGGAATGCAAGACAAGAAGAAGAAGCGTAGTTGATGATGGCGTAAATTGCTAATACTGGATAATTATATAAAATATCACTCAGTGTCAGCAGATTTTCTGATGAACTTTCAGCGATGGCATTTTCAAGGTTCATACAAAGTTTTGAAACACTTGAAAAGCTCTAGTTAAAGTCATTTTTGGATACCTTGAAAATCTGTAAGGTGTATAAACCCTGTTATATGCCTGTGTTAGTACAGGTGTAGCTAACAACACTTTCCCATATAAGGTATCTGTATTTTTTTAGTGAAGCATTCTATGTATATAGATATGTATTCATAGGTGTGACAAGTCATTGTAATATTTCTACATAAATTTATTTGTCAGTATAAGCTCATAATGGAATGCTGTGGACTTTAGCAGAATTGGGCGTGAAAATTTGCTGAAGGTCAAGAGAGTTAACTTTGGTCTGAGTCAGTTACTTGAATGCACTTTAAGTAAGTTAAAAGATGCTTAAATCCTTAAAAGGGTCAGACTGTCAACTAATGATAAAAGGCCCCAGTTGAGCCTATGCCAAGGATGGAACCCTTGATGGAATCCCTGCCTTCAGTTTATTCTGTTGTGTTTGTTTGAGATCATTTTCAGGATACTCTTTCAGTTGAAAAATGTGCAAATCATGTGTTGAAAGATGCATCATTTACTGACCAAGGATGCATCATTTACACCAGTCACTCTGGTTGCCTATAAAACTGGCTGCAACGTATGGTGTACACAACAATCAATCAAACATTAGGGCCATTTCCACACCCTCGCCCCATCTGGATTCACCTCCCTTATTTTTCGTCAGCCAGTCACTAATCAGCACTTCCTCTCCACTCACAACTACAACAATCTGAACGCCGCGTCAAAGAACACATGCAAAAATTTGCTTCATGGATATATCCACTGGCTGTTTTTGCTCAACAGGATTCTCATACTCCCTACAAAGGGAAGTAAATCTTGCAACTCATAAAGTAGCAGTGCCCTCTACATACTTGAATAACAGTATGTATCAGTGATTTCCAATAACCTGACCAGTCATCATGAATAATCATTGCTGGCATTGTTGATCAAGTAGGGAGAGGGCATTATAAGGTGGAATCACATGGGATAAATATAGTGTAATACTTTTGAACATTCTGCTGAAATATGTTTTAACCAGGGCCTGTCTCGTTCTTTACAGTTAATTTTTTTTTTTGATTTATACTTTAAATTGCTGTGGACAAATTAATATAATCATACAGGATAAAAAGTGGGAACAGTTTCTAATATTTCTTCTCTGTATTAAAACATTAATTTGCCGATGTATTGAACTGTCAGATGTCATTTCTGATGCGTTGTCTTCATCCCAGAAGAGGATTGTTAAACGTTAATAAAAAGTCAAATAATCGATCCTTAAAAAGTTTGTGCATCTGAAACTACAATAAACAAGTTATGTACATGTATGCCAGCATGGGAATTCTATTTACCTTTTTTTGTATGCTTGCTGCATGAATTTAGAGGTGTTTGTTTGCTGTTTAGGCTTTTACCCTCAGTTTATCTGTAAGCCCATATGCAAAATGTCACACAGGAATGTTGACGACCATCATGAATACATGGACAACCACACAGTGCATATTAAAGCCACAAAAGACTTGTTAAAAAATATAATTAGGCGTTGTGTCACCAACCAGTTTACTTTTGGGAGATGAATATTTGTCTTTAATGCAATCAGCATATTATGACCGATTGTTTGTTCCCAGTTTCTCTCTGTGCATGTAAACAATATGAAAACCAAACCATAACAGCTAGGGGTAAATTGGTTTTCAGCTTAAGTAACACAGGAGCTCTTTTCTATCTGTAAATTAGTTCAGTATGGTCTCTCGGCACATTCTATATAGTATGTTTTGAGAGGCCAGATTAGAGTAGGGGTAGCTACATGTAAGAGCTCCTGTGCAATATGTTACTATTTAAAACGCATTTGTGTTGAGTCAAATGTTTGGTTTTCATATTATTGACTTCATAATACTGACAGTGAACTACAACATGTGGTGATGACCTAAAGCTTGTGGAAGGTGCAAATACGGCTGAAAGGATGAGCTTCCACATTTCACATGTTATAACTTCTGTTATAGGGCCTACAAGCGAACAATTCTTTATTTCAGGAAGTTTATGAAATACTTCACTGAAGTAGGGTGTTTTTTCCCCCAGTCTGCTTCCTTATTAAAATGAGTGGTGGTAATTCAATATATTCATAAGAAAATGGAAAAGACATACACAAATTTTGCTGGATAATCTATTCAGATAAATACATTTATTCCATTGTTGTTCAACTCTTGTTTAATGGTCATGGGTCTCATCTGGGCTCTGCTCAGTTTCCTCCTGCCATAATGATAGCCGCCGTCATATAAGTGAAATATCCTAGAGTACGGTTTAAAACATCAATCAAGTAAATAAATAAATAAATAAAACACCAATCAAATAAATAAATTTAACGATTTAACCAAGAATTTTTCAGCTATGTGATGGCAGCAAGTTTTCTAGATGGCAAAAACCAGAGGGCTTGGAGTAAATCACAAAGTTCTGGCAAACTTTCCTACGTTTTATATACATTTTTTTTTCTATTTTTGGGAACACCTGATCTGCTCTTTTTAGCAGGAGTATGTAGTTTCTTTTTTTTCTCAGAAGGTTAAGGTTAGACTATGTGTTGAACAACATACTCATATCTTTACTTTTCCAAAAGGCAAGGAAAAAATGTAATATTCTGCTTTCAGCGCTAGTAGCATCTGTCCCAAAAATTGAAAGAATTAGGGTACACATGCCATATTCCTAACGGGCACCAGTGAACTTCATGCAAGGCCACACAAAACAGTGCAGCCAATTGTTTCTTGCAGCCATCATAGCCCTGTGATAATCTGGAAAATTTCCAGTCTCAGAACGGGATTAAATCCATGATTCACATCACCTAATCCACTTGTCTTTTTCTCTTTTTATACAGATACAGCATTCCATGTCAAACAAAACACAATAACAACCTGCATACACATGAATATCCACTGTTTTTATCGCAACAAGTACCATTCCTCCACATAAAATGTTGCACTATTTGTGCCTGGGCAAAGAACACAATCCTGAAGAGTAAACACTGCAACCTGAAGTGGAACCACTGGAACCTTTGGTAGCTTGTGTTATACCCAATAATATCTATAGAATACATATATTAATACCACAATACTTTGAGATAGCTTTTACAGAAAATACAAAATTTGAAATCTTTGTTCTGGTCTCGAAAAAGGAAAAGCTGATGAAAATTCAAAGGTTCACTACAAAAGTCCACTTCCTTCATCTTGACCGGTTATGGAATTTACTGTAACCTACATGTATTCTCATTTCAAAATCAAAATATTTTAAAAAATTATAAACCCTTTTTTTTTTTTCAATTACATGCTGTAATTTTGGCTAAAAATTAAACAGATAAATTTAAAATTTCAAAGAAAGAAACGGTTGCAAAATGATACAGCAGTACCAGCAACTGGTTTTAATTAAATAACCTTCAATACCCCTGGTAAAGCAAATCAACAGCACAGTCTTATTTTTGGAAAGAGAATTACATGTACGATTGACATTTTTATTTTGTTAACTTTTAAAACACACTGGTTGTAACATTTCCAAATCCTAAAAGAAACCACAGGTCTGCACAATTTTACCATTTTGGCACAAGTCATAAGAGTAAATATGCATGAGGACTTGACAAGCCAATGGCCACACCTGTCCTATGATGTTTACAAGAGCAGGAGTCTCTTTAACCCTTTCACCATATAGCAGACATAAGCATGTGTAACATCATGTTCTGAACACCAAGACTTGCTTTGATACTGTACTACACCATGACGTAACATGGCAACAAGAGTCCACAAATGTCAGCACACAATGAGAGATACCCTGTTAATGAAAATGCAATGCAATGTTTGCTAAAACAAAAACATGTAATGGTTTGGTATCACGAAAAAAAAATTTATACAACATTTAATAGGATGTCATGGTTTGTGAACTGATATGCAGGTATTGCACACATTGAACAAGCAACACTTAAATTCTAAGGCAAAGTTATGCAACGCATATACATGTATATATGTATAAGACATTGCCATATTTACAAGTACATAGACATGGCTTTGCCAATCCATATACAAGAACAAATACATACTCATGGCCTGACTTTATACATGTGAACAAAGACATGCATAACATGCTTTGCCATACACACATACAAGTACAAATACAAATATACACTTTACACTGGTTGCACAGCAGCATGCACGTAAATGTGAAAACATGTGCAATACACATTTGCATTTGGGCATCACAAACTGTACACAACATCTACATGTGCAAACACATGTATGAAGGGACATGGACTCGCCATACATATACATATTAACATCGGCTATACAACGCAAGTTGTACAAATACACAGTGACACTAGCTAGCCTATACATCATGTAGCTGTACAAATACATAGTGATACTGGCTAGCCTATACATCATGCAGTTGTACAAATCCATAATGACACTGGCTGGCCTATAGGTGGTTTGCAATGGCAGCCATCTTTGATGTAAGATTTGAGTATTGCACACAGGGTGTCTATTGTTAGAGGTGTCATAATCTGGGCAGGGGCCCTAGGCTGGTAAGGGCATACAATGGGCAATATACACAACCTTACCTCAAAGATGGCTATTGCAAACCATCTATATATGTAGTTGTTTAAATACATAGTGACACTGGCTAGCCTATACATCACATAGTTGTACAAATACATATAGTGACACTGGCAAGCCTAATACACCGTGTAGCTGTGCAAATACACAGTGATACTCGCTGGCCTATACATCATGTAGTTGTATAAATACATAGTGACACTGGCTTGCCTACAGGTCATGTAGTTCTACAAATACATGGTGACACTGGCTTGCCTACACACCATGTAGTTTGTACAAATACATAGTGACACTGGCTGGCCTATACATCATGTAGTTGTACACATATAGTGACACTGGCTAGCCTATACATCATGTAGTTGTACACATATATACTGACACTGGCTGACCTATACATCATGTAGTTGTACAAATACATAGTGACATTAGCCATACACCATGTAGTTGTACAAATACGTAGTGACATTAGCCATACAACATTTAAAGCTATATAAACATGTACATGGTGACAATGGTTAACAACAAGTGCATCTTGACACTGACTACTGCCATAATTAAAGACATACGGCACAGAGAGTAAACCAGAGCAGTGACAACACATAACAGGTGAAATATGGCCTCTTATCAATTTACCTCAGTTTGGGTTTTATTATAACTGTTCACGTAAATACTAAAAAAGCAGCAAATTACATGCCTTCTAGTACCACAGCTGTAGCAGAATTAGGTAAAAAAAAATGCAGTGATCTTAACTGCAATACATTAAGAGGTCACTGGTCTAGAATTACTCAAAACGTGTTGTCATCTCATTTACCCTGGGACAAATCTTTCTGTTATATTAGTCCCAGATTTAACACAAAAATATTAAAACACTGCAAATACACAAAATGTACATGTGTGCAAATACATATTGACACTGGCTGATTTGTACAACACAAACAAAATGTGAGCAATAACATATTCATGTACATGTATAATGAGATTAGCTAGCCTGGCATGTACTGGTATACTGTTGAGGTACAACTTAACTGTACAAATACATACATGTAAATCAAAACTGATAAATCACAGAATGAAAAAAAGCAAAACTTTGGAAAATTATATACGCTGTGGCACCAAAACATCACAGATAAATTCCTGACACATTTACCAGTGTGCCACTCAATGTAATAAGCTTTGTACCACATCATCACACGTGTAACTAAATGTAAATTATAAGCATAACAAAACAACTGAAAATACATCCAATACACTGTATTAAAATGATTTCTGAGACAGGCCAAATGATTGAAAACTAAGTACAGTATGTTGTATATGTACTATACACTATGTATGTATTTATATAGACACGGTTTGTCCTCATGTTAACTCTGGCGATCACAGCTGCACTTAAAACATTCAAATTAGCGTGTGACAACATGAATACATGAGTACACTGATTTGTATACCTGATATACATGTATCCAATTCAGTATGGCTGCTTTACATGTACCTACAGGTATATCCAGAAATTCCAAAAATACAGATGCAAATGCATATGTTTCAAAAAACATAAATTATCTTTTAGAAAAAATAATTTTACATTTAAATTTTGAAGCTCAATTTCTGAAACAGTTTTCATGTTTCTTTAGCACTTTTTTGGAGGCCTAAACACGGGCAAACGTATGGGTCTCTGAAAGCAGAGCTACTGCAGTAACTAGGGTGGAACGATCATGTTTGTATCTGGTAATCAACCTTACTCTGTTGCATCTTTACCCTTATTTTGCAAAAAAATACTGCATTGTTGTGTATTATATTTATAAGGATGTCCACCAAAGATACTGTACATAAATTTCCAGAAAACATAAAGGGACACCTGGACTAACTTTCGGGTTAATGACTAAAATATTTTAAAAATATGGGGCCACCATATTAAAGGTTAATTAAGTGACCAATCAAATTGCCACTCCATTGTTTCCCTGACTACATCCCTCAGGAGTCTAGCCAAAAAGTCACTTGTGGATCTGACTTGTGATACTGCTAAACATGTACATAAAGCTGTGGATAGAACAGACAAGTCTACCTGCAAACATTCATGGATTCTACACATTGAGCAGGGGCCGGTTTCATGAAACATACTGAGTGTAAGGTTGTCCTTAGCTAAGTGCACTTCATATCTCTACAAACATATGTTGTCATGGTAGGGCAAACAGAACCATTCTATATTGTGTGACTCAAAAACGTTTACACCTATCTGGCACTGTGTGGTGGCCTTTCAGTTCACCACTAAGTAGTAAATGCACAGTGTCCTTCTTTGATAGCTTTGCTGTGTAAATGGCAATGCTTGACCCTACCCTCAGTAATGGTAACTAAACATGTCTTCCAGATATACATGTACATACAACCCTCACACAAGGGATCTCTGGTTGTACATGTACAGGTCGATCTATATCTTGTCAATGAGACAATACATGCTAGTAATTATTAAGCATATCTATAGTTTTTCAAACAGACCATAACCAAGTGTTGAGCTTTGAACTGAAATGTCCTAGAGCAAATTTTAATCATAGGGTATTCAGTTTACCGTTTTCTGCTAAAAAGTGCCTATTTAGACATGAAAAGAAACAACGTTGTTATCAAAACGACAGATGAAACACTGAAGCAAAGGCACTGATCCCATATCCCTGAAGAAGCCACATGTACACTGCACCCGTTTTTATCCGCAGATCTCACTTTCTGTTTCTATGCAGAATTTTGCAGCCAGATTATACGGCTGTACAATCACACTGTTGTTTCCCTCCACACAATCAACCTCCTATTCCTATTATGAGGTGATGGTTTCACTGGCAAGTCTGACATGACTGTTATTTTGCGTTCTGGCTCGAAAAAGTTCCTGGACTTGAGAAATGTTTCAGCGTCGTGATAGCCACGGTTGAAATATTTGGTCAGAGTGTCTTTGGAGGGAGGGAAGAAAGCGTGCAGGCCTCTGGCGATGTTTCTGCGGTTCAGCTGGAAATCTTGACTGTGTAGGTTGAAGAAGAGCCCCATACCTCGCTTGTCCTGAGGCGATATCTCCTGCCCTCCACTGAAGGGGGACACCCTCACCGTAAAGCCATCCTCGAACACTGGCAGGTTGTTTGTGAATCCACCGTCCATGTAACGCTGCAGAAACACAAGAGTAGAGAGCATTCTAAATGTCCAATTTTATTTCTTTTGTTCTCTTGAAACTAGTTCTTGCACAGTACATGTATATAAACACTTTTCCATCATTGAGATAAAAGCATGCCCATGGAATTATAAGTGGTACTTGTCGCATGAGGGTTGTTAGCCTTTGACATGTAAATCAGTTAAATTGTGCAAAAAAAGGTATATTTTTCTGGGAAAATAAAATTTGGTGCTGAAAACTATTTTTTTCCATCAGGGTATCATCCTACCTTTCAAACAAACCTCAAAACATCTTTGTGTAATCAATAGATCTTTACTCATTTGTGAAATTTTAGTTATTCACAAAAACGATGCTGGACGATGTAAGAAAATATATATTATCATGGGTTTCAATGAAAGAAGATTTAATTTTCTCCTGCAATAAAGTTTTCATGTATATGTATAGATACGAGTAACAATAATGTGGTGGAAAATCTGGGTGACCAATTTTCAACTTCACTTTGTTGTACTGGGTATTATAATAGTACATTATCTTTGATGAGAAAAATTTATACTGAAACACTTTTGAAACGCCTCAAAAACAACCAGTGGAACTGAAAATTCTTAATTATTAAAAGAAGTCAGGTTTATCAGTTAACAAACCACAAATGTTATGTTTGTCTCAATATTTTTTGTTTTACCTCGATTATGTCTTCAAAATTTCAACAGCTTCTTCTCTGCTTCTATTTTGTGCATTTCCAAAGTGTGTCAGTATCTGTATGGCTTTCTTTGACTTTTTTTTAATAAGTTAATAATAGGTCATGCTATTCGGAATTTGTTTGATCCACTGAATAAAATTTGAATAAGGAATAACCAAAGTCACTGGAGTTGGAGTATGGCAACATGAATTTTGACAAATCACAAATCGTTCGACATTGATCAAGTTATCATCAGGAGAAATTTGATGTATTTGGAGGTATATGTACCGGAAACTGTATAGTAAACAGCCAACAACAAAAAAAAAAGATACCTTGGGATGGGATTATGGTACAATAAATATTATCATTTACTTTGCTTCTCTGTTCAACAGGTGCCATCTGGTATACACATGAAGTATCTTCCTCATTACACACATGCAACGGACGCCCACAAAAACACTTTCAACCTCCCTATCATGAAGATAGCAAACATAAAATTTTGGCCCCTGATGAACAACAATCTATGAGATACTACGCAGACGTTCAACTCTGAGCAGATAGCAATCAGAAACTACAGCAGCAGCGATGGACGTGACGTCTGGCTCTATGGGTCCAGACGTACTAACGACTCAGTCAGCAGATGGTCGGATTCTTCCCTGAAGTACTCCATCTAGACTCCATTATAAAATCTATTTCAGGCTGAGTGTGTGCTGGATCTTAGCAGATGGCTTCTATTTTTAGAACAGGTATGGATTAGGCAAACATATGAATTCATCATTACTCCAGATTTCAAAAGAAGAGAAAAAAGGCTAGTGTAAGCTAGCGTACAGTCAAACATTTAAATCTAGATTATATTTGAACAGTATAATACATGTAAACTGTACGTCTATCATGCCTTGTTTTCACATTTTATAACCCTGCACTGTTTGCATGTGGCACGCTGTTTAATGTCAGTCACACTGGTTTTTCTAGGGCTCACAAAACAGATATTTTACATGTATATGTACATCTGATACAACCAATGAAGCATGAAACCATATGTAAACATGTGAGAATGTGGAACATAACCCCCACCAAGCATTCTCAAAATTTCCAATATTGTTTTAGTACTAATCAAAGATCTGCACGACATTTAGCTGTTACACAACAGCTCTAATAGTAAATTTCCTCATTAACAATTGCCATTTATCAGCTAAAGTCAGCCTCATAAAGTAAAAACAATAAGAACAAGTTTTAAAGAATGTTAAACAGCTACTTTGGTGTCAAAACATCTGTGTTTTAAAAGCAAGGTGAATTGACAGAGACTGGGATAGTCTGAATTGCTTCCTAAATTGTGAAAGTATAGCAGTGAATTAAAACCAACATTGTACGTTTCGTCAAAGTATACGGAAACAAAATATTTTTGTCCCTTCCACTTGGCCTGGTGTGATGTCACCCACGAACACATGACATCATCAATCACTGACGTATATCCACAAAAGACGCTGCCCTTTCAAACGCTCCTGACGTCATCCCAGCATAAATGCCTAACTCAACATCACATCTTCTTGATTCGACGTCAAACAGGGAATATTATCACATCACATCAGGAAAATTATATGGACACAGCTGAAGATTTTGTTTTTCAAGGAATCTTCATTTATATGGCTTAAATAGTGTTATTCATCAAAATCCTATTGAAACATAGTGTTAGGCTAACTCCTTAGGATTTCTTTCATATCATTCCAATATTTTTACGCAGTTTGTATTCTGATCAGAGTGGCACTTTAATATTGTCCCTGGAGAATAAATATTTTGGATTTTTCATATTCACATTAGCTTTGCTTGCCCAGCTTTATCCTACCCTGGTAAACACTTAGGAATAGAAATCAATATTTCTATGTACATACATGTATTTTAGATTAACACAGAGCCAGATGGTCTTGTCAAGGTCTCGCTGCCATACCGTAAACAGGCAAAAGTGTCGTCATTTTTATACTACACTTCAGACATCTTGAACACAAGTGTGTAACAGACAAGTTTTAGTTGCGATTAAAAGATCCTTTTCTTCTCATTTACGACACAAGAACCCCAGAAAGAAAGATTTAAGTGAAGATAAATTATTTTTCTTTTATTGAATGTAATTTTATTGTAATGAATCTGTTCAATTTTCATAAAGAGAAAAATGTCTTTATACTTCAAATACAACCAATGTCATTAACATTACATTTTTTACAAGGAGGTCGTTTTCTCATGTACAGTACTGCCCAATCCTAACGATATACATGTACATGTAGCTTTTGCCCACACGCTAGCTGCAAACATGACACTATGTATCTTCAATTTGCTCACCTAGTAAGGCAGGCCTGGTGAGGATAAAAGTATTTGTGAATGTTTTATCATTTGCCTAACTCTCACTAATTCAAGCCAGTAAAAAGGTGAGCTAGCCAAGTGCCTGACTTTCGAGTTTCGCTTTCCCGTCTCTGGACAAAGTTAATTAGTGTCAGTGTGAATGTAAAATCGTAACCACAGTCCAGGACAACCAATGACGTAAATTCTCATCAACTGCTGTACTAATATTACAAATCAGCCGCTCATGGTGCCTAATTATCATGTATAATTTTTGTTATAATGATCCACTGTATTTAGCGGATAATTTCGGAAACAAAACTCGATTTGCTTATTATTAGGACTGTGCAAATTAGTAAACATGCCAGGCTATACCGTTTGTGAATGTTCTTTTAAAAATTTGGTGACAAACAACATGGCATTTGTTGTAAGTTAGATGAGATTATGTATGTCGTAAAACCCTACTCGGATAATGGTCAGATCCTATGCCCATCATACGCGAATTCTACGCGGATGGTACGCCCATTCTGGCTGTTTGATCAGCGTATGATGTGAACATCTTCCTGTGATATTACGCTCTTACTACATGGATGTTGCAACAAACATGCGTGTCAGATATATCGTTAAAATCGAGCCATATTGTACTGTGTAAATGTCCGCCTTATAGTTCTAATAATTGAAAGAAGTCCTGAAAATCCATGATGAATCTTCATTCTATCCTTAGACAGGTTACTTTATCAGAGTGTCAGTGGTCCTTTCTACATGTAAATATCCTCCTACACACTTTAACATGCACCAGCTGTTATGGTCACATCCATGCTAGTGTTTTCAGCGACAGGATTTAGTTTATATGTCAAGGAATGATATACCTATGCTACAGGGGCCGATATTTGGCCCCATTCCCAGTGGTGTGTTTTCGAATCTGCAACTACAAATGTCCCAATTCAAAACTGCTTTTCCAAAATATACACTTTTCAGATATGAACACCTCTCTTTTATTGTTTAAACAGAGGTGGTAAGATACAATACTAGAACGAAGGCATCACTCTAATATGATATTTATTAACTTAAATACCCAAGCACGAGTTTTTAATCAAGGTATGTAACCTACATGTAGGTTTATAACAAGTACCAGTCACTGTGACGATAAACAGGACTTGAAAGTCACATCTCCCTGGTATGCTTTTTTCCCGAAATATGCAATTTTGCATTAAAGTTTGGAGTCCACAGGCCCTTTCTCAAAATCTTTGGATTATGCCATTCATGTTCATACTCATAAACAGTTTACAGATCAGAATTAAATCTATTTTTCAATTATTAGATTACAAATGTTACATTATATACATGTAGGTGTGCGAAAAGAGTGAAACGAGGTAGACTAGCGTACAATCAAAGGTTGCGTAGTGTACAATCAAAGGCTGCATAGCATACAATCAAAGGTTGCGTAGCATACAATCAAAGACTGCGTAATGAGCAATCAAAGGTTGCGTAGCGTACAATCAAAGACTGCATAATGAGCAATCAAAGACTGCGTAGTGTACAATCAAAGGTTGCGTAATGTACAATCAAAGGCTGTGTAGTGTACAATCAAAGGCTGTGAATGTACAATCAAAGGCTGTGTAGTGTACAATCAAAGGCTGTGTAGTGTACAATCAAAGGCTGTGAATGTACAATCATAGGCTGTGTAGTGTACAATCAAAGGCTGGAGTTGGAGTATGGCAGTGAAACGTACAAAGACACAAAACTTATGCTTACCCGTCCTCGTATCTTGGGAGGCCTGACGCCGGCATAGAGGGGAATGTAGCTACTGGCCAGAAGACACTGTAGACAAGACAAAGGCAAAGGAAAATGATTACTGACCTTTCTAATATGTTCAATCTTGTGCTTCAAAACAAAGGATGAGGGGAGTATCAGGTTATTCTCACATATTGAGGATTTAAGATTGCTTCAGTGAAGATGTCAAGCATAGCCTTCTTGCAGGCTAGCCCCACTGCTGAGAATGCTGCTTCACTGAAATATCTTTCCAAAGACATGACACTCCACACTCTCACATTTGCTTTATAACAGTTTTATTCTCTGAATTTTATTAGTTATGAAATGAAAACTTAAGAAGTAAGTATCTTTCTCATGGTACAAAATAAAGAGAAATTTCTGAATCTCCAGTAAAGAAAAGTAGAGGAAGTTTCTGTACGACATATAACCAAACCTGTCTAACATTAAACAAAAACAGCAAAGTATCAACTTCCTGCGACTAATAGAAACCACTGACCTTTATTAACTCTTCTCTGTTGTTGTATTCTGAAAAGATTTCATTTTTTCTTGTTTTTACATTGGTCAGTGAGATGTAAAGTTTTCCAGAGGCACGTATATGGGCATCCTCAGGCATAGATCTCTCCAGGAACTTTTTTAACGGCTTCATCAGATTATAGCCCGGAGTTAAGGCCCCTACAGGTTTGGACCGCAATTCTGCTGCAAGGTCATATGTGAACTTTATACAATCCTGTAAGGGGAAAAAGAGTGAAATTTGTAGTATACAAATCTGGTACAAATTCCATCATGCAAAAGGAAAAACAAGAACAATATAAAAGACGATGACAAAGAGAGTAAAACAAGAGCAGCCACCAAAGTATGATAGACTGTAAATGGTTGCATGTAATCAGTAAAAAGTAGCCTCCTGTAAATTTACCTCAGTTAGGCTTTAATTCTAACTGTTCATGTAAAGCTATTTTAACTTACATGATACATATACATGTATTTCAAGATCATATATCCAGAAAATATTTCAATACCAAACAAACATCAACTTGAATGCTTAAATAAGTTACATACATGCACATGCAGTTTACATGCAGTCGTTTCTAATGACTAACTCATGATTATAAAAGTTCTACAAAAGTTTACTCTTTGCACATTATTTTGGGATTTTATCTTGTACTCTTTATATATATTTTTTTCCCATTTGTTAAATTCTCTTTGCTTACAATTTCCGTTTTTTTTCCTCAATATCCAATTCCCCAAAACACATGATGTTTCAGAGGAGAAAGCTTACATGTAAGTGGGTTTATTGTCACAACATTAATTCTCTCATTTTCACCCACCTTTAACTTGTCCTGGTCTGTGACTATCGCAGAGGCCACCAGGGAGCCAGCCGAGGCACCGACCACCTTGTCCACCCCTCTCAGGAACCCCTGGCCGTGTCGCACCAGGCATGATGCTGCCCCTAGGTGATACATGCCCAGGAATCCACACCCGCACATCGACAGGTGGAACACCTGCTGCATGTCGCTGTATGCTGATGAATACCTCCTAGGATGATCTCTATCTATACTCAAAGCTGATTGGTCACTGGTGGACACAGCATCTTCAGGCATTGCCGAACTTCCTTATCCTGTATGCAAAGGGACATGTTCACGTTTATTTATTAATGGGGAACTCATAAAACTCAAGACGGTCCAAAGCTATAAACTCATTTGTTCTTTCCTCTATTACATCACAATTATGGGTGTATCTGTGCTCATAAAACATCTATGAAGTACACATGTACTCTAACATCACAGAAGAAAACGATGTGTTCTACTGCCATTTGGACCTTTTGTGTAGCTCGTCCTTAACTCTTCCATTGGTGTTTGACGGTGTAATCTAGAATATTTCTTTTCACTTTAATATGATGGCAGTCAGTGACTGAAATAATGTGTAGTGCACATATTAGACATATTAAACTTGACACAAGTGGTTATCCAGAAAATAGTCCACTACACAAATATCAAAGTTATATTAAAATTACGACAATAATTCTCAACAATTCTGGCCTTGCTTGCATTACTTTGAGGCAGAGCTGCTCACCTTTCAATGTATAAAATAAACAGTTCCACTTACATCAAAATACAAAGAACAGAAAAATGTCTTTCATATACATTTATTTGACTGACTTAGTAAGTTTGCTTAAATCAACAACCTTCCTCTGCAGCCGTACACGGGAAGGTCTTCCAGCAACCTGCGGATGGTCTTGGGTTTCCTCCCACCATTATGCTGGCCGCCGTTATATGTAATCGAAATATTCTTCAGTACAGTATAAAACACCAATCAAATAAATAAATACAGAAATAAATGAACAACTACTGTACTTTGTGCCACCTTCCACATTAATGTTTACAGGCAAGACTAATCATACATCCAGGATTGGAGAAGCAGAAGACAAAAAATACATCCAGGCACATGAGAAGCAAAAGATAAAAAATACTAAAAATAACCATTACTAACAATATGACTCAAATACTACTGTAGCTCTTTTCTCCTTTTCTCATGCTTGCAACAAGTTTTTTTATTTAATCATATTCTTAGGGCATTATTCTGTGCAGACTGATAAAATGACTTTCTCTGTGAAGAGCTGACATTGGCCAATCCAACCAATATAGTTTTGTCTTCAAGATCACCTTAAAAATGTGCACAAATTGCACTTAACGTTGCTTGTTCATGATCCCTCAAGAGCAACATGGTTATACGTCAGAGAATGTATATATAGAGAAAAGCACACCAACAACCTTAGTTCCTGATTCGATCTTTGTGCCAATCCTACACTGCCAAGGTGATGATGTAAATCAATAGATCTTTCAGACAGCATATAAAATTGTATAATAAGCACCTGTGAAACACATGTCTGTGTGTGTGCTCCATCACACAGTATCAGAATCAGACACATTGTTGGGTGCAGGCAAAACAATATCAAGGTGGTCACACATGGTGGTGGGTTTGGTGGTGGTGATCGGGTGGGTGGGGATTTTGTAGCAAAGCGGACACCAGATCCCCCAACCCACAACCCTCACTATTGAACACTTCCCATAAGACTCTATGAATTTATATACAGTATGTACATAAAGACATATCCTCTTGGACAGTACAGCCTACAGTCTATTCCTATGTGTAGTGCTGAACAACAGAATGGATTACAACATAACCTGTTTCATCTACACAATCTGCATACTGATCATTCAATCCTACTAGACAGATAACATTAATTATTGTGACATCACAGTGTGAGAATAGGTTGACCACACCAGAGCAGGATACACATGCAAACAAACACTTCCTTTTTTCCTCAGTACAATTTACGTGGACACCGGTTTCATAAAATAACCTAAATGACCATAAATTTCATCCATGACTAACTTCCCCATTTTTCCTGATTCTGAGAGTCCTATAGACTTAAGAAAAGTGTTTTGCTTGGAATATGGGATGATATTCTACTGGGAAATTGTAAGTTTCAGCACCAAAAATAAAATATTTGTGACATTTATTTGCCTCTAGAAATGCAATTTGTGGGCGAAATTTTAGGTAATTTAGGGTTGTTCAAGTATCAAAAAAACAAAAAATTCTCAAAATTGAGTTTATGATTGAATGTTTTATTTTTGAGATACATTTTATCCATATCTTCCTCAATGATCAGAAATATTCAAACTTGATGCCATCAATGAATATACTGGGAAGGCAGGACAAGCATAGCGCCCTCAATACCGGCTCTCACCACCAGTAAAGTCATAACAACACCAATAATGACAGCTACAGTACCTCTATTGGCGCCACCACGGTAGCCTACTTAATTTTCGGATGCTAGGTCACATCATGGACTCCATATTAAGATATAAATGCCAAGCAGATCTTGTATCCTTTAAGGCATGAAATAGATGGCCTCACTGAAATGCCTTTAATGGTCAAGATGATACTTTAAGAAAAGCTGTACTTGAGTAGGGTGGAATATTCACCTGTACATCAGGTGTGGCAAAAATCAATAACATGTTCACAGAAACTGCACCATATGATACATTTAGATGTGGCGCATCAATACATGTACATACGTATAAAATGTCTTAAAAGAACAAAATGGCTTTTGCTTGAACAGATACAGGCTTCTCGAGTTGGTGCATGAATGAAAATCAGGGCCTGATACAGACAATTCATTTCATTTATTTAATTGATTGCTGTTGAACGCCATACTCAGGAATTTATCCCTTATACCATGGCCTTCACTTATGACTTTTATGGGCTGAGGAAACTGGAGTGCCTGGGGTAAACCATCTATCTTTGGCTAGTTACTACAGAACTTTCCCACATGTGGCGTACAGATGGAAGATAAGTTAATGTGGTCTTAAAGGAGCATTGCTGATTGCTTCTTGTCTCCATGGCCCACACCAAACTAGACATACATGGGAATGAGAACCATGTCCTCATAACTTTGTGTTCACAACAAAATTTGTGAATGGAGATCAAATTCACATTATCATACTTTATTATTTCCTTATCACGCTTTTAAATGTTAATTACCCTTGTTAAACAGAGAAGTGATAACGGTTGGGGAAAGCCTTGTGGGAACTATACACAATGTTGGACATGTCCTGTTTAGTGGACAGTGGGGAATTTGGCATATGAGATGAAAGTCAAATTAAAAACACTTCCCCGCCTCAATTCATTCCTCCTATCTCCTTTTGTCTAACTTCAATGTGCCTACAGTCACACTGTTAAAGTTTACACACTCCATTGATTTTAGATGCTAAAGGCTTGATTTTTGGCAAAAAAAAAAATATTTCTTAATAAAATCAACTTTCCACTATTTACCAAGAATGGCCGTAATTACTCCATGAGAGTACAAAGGAGACTCATGCCTGTACTATTAAGGCTTAAAATGATTCTAAAGTTTGAAAAAGCTACACTGCGACCACCTTCATAAATTTTATTATTGGTAATTTAATTACTGACTTTGAACGATAAGACATGCAACAGATGAGGTTGATATTTTGTTAAAGGAAATGCGACGATTGATTTTTTGCCAAAAATCTTCGGCATAGCCTGGGATAGAATACATGCACATACATTGTATGTATAAATTGTAAAATATCACCAAGGAAATGTCTGATGAAAAAAATAATACTGTGCAAATACACTAGGCCCCTATTTTTAATTACAAAAGCTTAACTGTTTGATGATTCACATGTTGTAATGTGTTGTATACTATTTGAAATATTTTTCTACATTAAAAGACCAGCTGTTCTAATAGCGTAGCCTTCAAAAAAAAAAAAAGAGAGAAAAACACATGACCAAGGTTTGATCAAGGCCAAGGAAAAGCAAAGACATGGCCTCGTTTGTATAGTAACGTTCCAGTCCAGTATTTACTTACGTGTAGTGATGTCAACAGACTGTCTGATTAAGACGAGTCCAACAAACCCAACAGCCTTTTTGCACATAAATAAACAGTTAACGCACGTACAGTTGGTTGTACACTATTCCCAGGAACTGTAGCGCTTAGCGTGACAACGTACCTCCTCACACAAGCGCGAGACTTCTGCTGTGCAACTTTAACAACCCTACAGCCTGAAACAAACTAATGTCTCAATATAGAAACTGTGCTTGCCCCGTCTATTGTCACCGGAATTGCTGACCTTCCCCGTTATGATGTGAACAAGAATAAGGATCCATTTCTTCCTACACAAAACCTGCTACCGCTCCTCATGTAACTTACTCGGCTGAATTTCACTGTCAGATATGAAGTACCGAAGGTTGCAGACGACTTCCGGTTTTGACCGAGATGTCACGACGCGGCCCTAGAGTAGGGGTTGCGCAAGACGACGATTTAACCCACATGTCACAACTGGGGCTCATGAGCGGTAACTTTATATTAATCACCTTTCAAAAATGTCTACCTATAATATTTTCATGACATCCAGGTGAAACGAAACGGATGAATACATTAAATAATGAACGAATTAATAAAAGAACCACAGCAATAAGAACAATTTTTCATTTAGTGTCCAACGGTGTGGGTGTAATCTGGGATATAGTATGGATACTACAGCCCAGTTGTAATCAAGAATTTTTCTCTCCTCTTTAAAGGCTATGGTTATTATCAGTAATAACAGAATTAAATATGTCTGTAAAGATATCCAGATTATGGATCAGATAGGGATATAACCTTTTCATGGATTCTTCATTCTTACTTGCATGTTTGTCATTATACCGGTATATGACAAATTAATAAGGTATATATCGAAGTATTTTTAAAATTGTTTTAATTTTTTCATAAAATCGTTTATAACGGAAATGAAAGCAACGTGTTCTCAAAGATGAGCTTGGATAGGAATTTGTGTGAAGAGTTTCACCGGGGAAAATTGATGTGTGACGCGCAGTACATTGGAGTTAATATATACACCATCTTGGCGAGTTCAGATTAAATGTCAAATGAGACAACTAACCCCATTCAGTTACATCTTATCCACACTAAAATAAAGTAACCCTACAGTATTAGGTA
Organism: Liolophura sinensis; assembly: GCF_032854445.1. Classification (NCBI taxonomy): domain Eukaryota; kingdom Metazoa; phylum Mollusca; class Polyplacophora; order Chitonida; family Chitonidae; genus Liolophura; species Liolophura sinensis. The sequence goes on from NC_088306.1 coordinate 16,936,984, forward strand.
AGTGACGTGATGTGAACCTTTAAATCTAACATGTTAATAGTTAACATGTACACAGAGCTATACGGTAAATCTTCAACCTTTTCAAGCACTAAGACGTTGTTTTCAGTAGATTTTATGCATATATACAATTTATTATTAAAATGACCCTAAAATTATTAATGTCATTATAAATAAGCTTCATAGATCTGTGCAAATTATTTCTCTACACCTTTTTTTTTTCGGAATGTTTGCAGACGCAGTTGAAAAGGCGGAAGAGTTAGGGTACCGATGAATAACATTTTCAATACCGTACTGTTTGTGTGCGTGTGTGTGATGTCACCAGCCGATGCGATATTCGTCTTTCATCGTCGCTTACAAGTTGTACCTGAATTGATTTCCTTTCTTCATTTATTACAGTGTATTTTATTTATTTTATTTTATGCGTGTGATGTGGTGGAGATGGTGTATGACCTCTTCTGTCTGTACAAGCCTTTACACAATGGCTGTATGAGTACATAGATTTATAGGTCTGTGGTCACGAGTGTATGTCGGATCCAAATCATACGGGTCGATCATTTGTCACATCCTGGGTGTTATATGCTTTCTTTGTTACAGGAATATTCTTTTTAGTTCTAGCTTACCACAATTCAACCTCCAGCTACATTCAAGATTCGTTCATATATATGGTTACCGGTGGTTTGCATATAGATGGTTTGCTATGGCAGCCATCTTTGAGGTAAGTTTCTGAAATGCCCACTGGGTGTCTATGATAGATATGTCATAAGCTAGGCAGAGACCCTCGGCTGGTAAGGGCATACAGTGGGCAATATACACAAACTTACCTCAGAGATGGCTACCAATGCAAGCCATCTCTCTCTCTCTCTCTCTATATATATATATATATATATATTTGTTGTGTGCGGTGTGGTAAGTTTCTCTTGGCGTAAACACATCAGAATAATGATGACGTCTTGAGCCACGATGAACGTTCAGGTCAATAATCACAAGACCACTTTCCAAAACAAGGTTCACCATAAATCACCAAGGAACTAATGTATGTAAGAAATTAAGACTTGAGGATGTAAAGAGCAAAAGTCCACAGTTATCGATCATGCCAAAAACACGCAAGGAATGTTCTATTGGGAAGGAGGGATATTTTTTAGCCCTGTGGGGTGGCAATAGTGTGAAGCAAGATAAGGAGCAATTCTTACGTGAAGAATGGATTGTAGCGTAACTTCTACATCGTTACAATGTATCAGTTTCTATTGTAATGTGGTACTGTCATTGTACATTAATAAAATGTCATGTTTCTACTGATTTGACAGGTTCCCATTGAATCAGTATTGATATCATTAACCATCATAGTGTGTGCATGTGTACGTTAAAGCTCATGCTTAAAGCGGTGGCTGGCTGCAACTTGTCAGGCCCTTTATGACAATGCGGTCGGGTGATCGAATCCAGCTGTTGCGGTTTCCAGCGTTAGCATGATTAATCAGGTACAGCTTCCTGCCGGTGGTCAATGGTTTACTCCTAGCGATACGGTTTTCTCCACCTACCCATAAATCTGACCACCGTCATTTATATTACTTCCACAGTGTTCAATAATATTAAACAATATGAAAGGGTTTAACCCTAACCAAATACATGTACACAAATATTTCGATGGTGACGATTTTTTCTCTACACAAGGCATGCAGTTCCCTTACCACCAGGTTAAGTGGAATTATGTAGAGACAAAAATAAAGGAACACGGATTGTGGACACTCATATTTAGGCCTAGGCATAGAAGAATTGTACTTTACAATTCAAGAAATTTAGAGTGAAAGCATAAGATGGAACATTCTGAATAGGTGTATTCACATAAGTCAAAATTGATATAGAGACTTCAACGACTATTTTTGGACCATGAAAGTTAAAATTAGGAACACCTAAAAAGTGTTCTGTTGAGACAAATCTTTCACAAGTTCAACTTTTGGCACAATAAGCAAAACAAACAAAAATCATATCAAAAATATTAAATTTTGACTCAAAAGTAAAAAATCACTTCGTGAATGGTGGGCTAAGTCAATATGTTAAATGGCGCAATACAGCACAACAACACATGTACGTGCTGTACCTCAGTTGTAAGTTTTTAAAGTTTTCATTGACTGTTAACTAGAGAAGTTCACAATTTAACAGACCAAATAAATAAACAATAAACACTTAAATAAATAAATAAATCCCTGCCTGGGGCTAATTTCATGAATCTCACTTAGCTAAGTAAGCCCTTAACTACCATGACAACATATGCTGTAGAGATATAAGGTGCACTTAGCGAAGGGCAATTTAACACTAAGTATGATTCATGAAACTGGTCCCTGGTCTTGTGCTATACATCAGATTGAACAAGGTCAACAAACCAAAAAGACACAAATGCGAAATTTTTAAATATTAACATTTATTTGTTATATAATATCAATACAGAGTTTATGTGAGGAAAACGAATCACAAAAACAGCACTGGACAATTCAAAATACGTGTGGTATGGGACAATAGTACTTGCCAATGACTATGAACAAGGGCTGTAAGAGTTGCAGTATCGTCAACCGAATTCTGATTTAACATTTCCATACGACATCATCTTTATCCACTCACTTTATATACATCCATATGTTTTAGCTTTCTATAGAATCACAAATGGCCAAATCTCCACGATTTCTAAACACCTTTTTTTGCACTTTGTATAGAAAAAAAAAAAAAACATGCAAATATTGTATGCATGTACCTTATTATTGCTCAAAAAATAAGTTTAAAACTGAATTTCACACTTTGGTTTCAAATTAAAAGCACTAGAATTCAAGTATACAAAAGTTTATATGGTTTTATTATAACCACTGTGCGATTTGTAATGCCATTTGCTTGTCTGATATTTAGCCATATCTTACAAATATAATCATTCATGAATTTGCATAGAGCTAACCAGCAAACTGACAAAGAACAACATGTCATCCAGCTAGCCATTTTAACAACTCAGTTATAACCGGATGTAGTTAGATCTTAGAATGAAGAGATGTTAGGTATACTGTAAATCTTCAACCTTTTCAACCACTAATGCATTTATTTTAGCGAGATTTACACATACTTAATTAAGAAAAAAAAAGTGATTAGTTTGTGTCATTAAAGAGGGCACTCTTCATAAAACTGTGCAAATTATTTCTCTCTACACCCCACAGTTCTTCAGAATCTTTCAAAATATTGGTTGCAGAAGCAATTGAAAAGGTTGAGGAATTTAGGATCACAACTGGAATAACCAGCAGCCTGGAGTTAACTTGAGAGTTCAGGTATTATATGAATAACATTTACAACTTATGGTCACAAAAATGACATACATGTAAAATAAATCGAGACATACGTTATAAAACAAACTCTTACTTCTATTAAGGAAGTATCACAAAACAGACCTATATGTCAATAGGATCAAGAGGAAATTCCATGTTTAGATTGTCCATCTCTCCTGGCTATACATCCTCCTCCGGCAACATACTGATATAGAGTTCAAAAAGGACGTTTCCAATTTTCTTGACCTTTTCCGACAGTGGCTGTCTTGAGTAATCGAAAGGAAAAAACCTGAAATCAATCGACCATGAGCTGTCCACATTTTCTAGGAAGCATTTCAACTACAGTTCTTAAGAAATTCTAGCTACACAGAAATATGGCATACGAGTTCAGCAATCCTCATAATGGGTGAGGCGCGGGCCTCAGTATAAGGATTACCAACTCCACATACCGTTTTCAAGTCTCCTTGACACAGAATAACAGCATTAACAAATTTATCCTGCAGAAGAACCATCAATGTGGACTTTTAAAAAAACCAGCCAATATACTTAGGAAGATAAATGTTCTGAACTCATTTAGACCTAAAACTCCATTCCAGGATAATAATCCATACAACAAAAAGCTTAGGTAAATCAGCAAGTGTTCCCAAAACATGCTTCCTAATAGATTCCTTTCTGCACAATTCCATCAATCATTTCAACAATATGCTATTTGCTTTAAAAACCGGTCCAACTTTCCGATATATTTACAGGGTTACAAAATAGCATACAAAGCTGAAAGAATAAACATTGTTTTATGTACACTAATACAGACATTCTTAACTTGTAATGGAATGAGACAAAATGGTGGTACAAAATATTGTCTACGAACTTTACACTACATGATACATGTACATGTAGGCTAGATTATGTGTTCACATTAGGTACACTGCCTTGCTAGGAGTCTTCATTATTCACTAACTTATTTCAATGTTACTTATTTCAATGGAGTTTAATTCAAGAATTTCTCCCTTATACCACGGCGCCCAATTTCATAGGTGGAGAAAACTAATGGCCTGATTAAATCACCAGACTTTTGATAAGTTACTGACCAACTTTTACAAGTATGACATACATTTAACGGTGCAATAAGTTTCTTGTCACCAATGCCTCTAGTACAGTAGAAGCAGAAGAATCTTCAAAATTCCCAATCCATGCCCAGGATTGAACCACTCCTCTGGGGACCTAGCGATCACTTCAATATCCTGCACACTGGATTCAGGTTAAACTTTCTACCAAGAGAGCTCTAACCTTGCGAGAGTAGTTAAAGAGTAGTCAAGTATCAATATGGATTTCAAACGGTACCATCGTCAACACGTTGCACATCATGTAAACCTGGTTTTGACATGCTCAATGCCGTCACGTATTGACTATCCTATACAATTTCTTTACTCAATGACGTCAGGTAGACTCCTCCAAGAGCGCCTTTCTAGATCACAGAGGGAAGAAATAACATTTCTTGTGGAATGCAGAGATAATATCTGCAGAAAATAATACAAAACAGAACAAAAGTGACACATTGATGTAACAACAAAACCACCATACAATTATGGAAATTCATCCTTTGACAAATGAACACCAATTTGAGTGTGCTGTACATTTTATCATGCATATACATGAACCTTCAGTTCAACCCATGATGCAAAAAGTAAATCGCCAATAGGCATAATGACAAAGAGTTATCTCCCTCATCAAACATGTAGCTTCAAGAACTGAGTAAACTACATGTACTTAAGAGCATATTTAAGAGGGTGTTGTGTCATATGACCTGCACTGACACAGAACACCTGTTCAGTTTATGTACAAAGAGATATTTTAATATAAATGCTATTTATTTATTACATATCACATCATTAAGAAATACCTCATAGTATATTATAATACAGTACATGCAAAATCCCTCATGTACAGTTTCACACATCAGCTAACAAGTTAACAACCACCACAACAACAGCGATGCAAAAGGAGCTGTGGTTGTTGGGATTGCTTACATCAAACAGCTATGAGAATATGGTATAACATAACCTATGTATAGTATGACTATGACATCTGCGTTTTTTTTGTTTTTTTTTTTTTTATAATCCTTGTACAGCGGTTTCTTGTAACGTGCATTTCACCATTAATTTCATACCTGGTATAGTTATACTAACAGTCGTTACATTACAGGTAAATATGAAAAGAGTATTGACTTAACTTTCATATGTTTCAATATACCTGACTCTTTTGCAAACTATGCCCTCTGAAAAAAAAATAAAAAGAAGAGTATAGGCCATATGTCTGCTGGAGCCAGCCATCACTATGCCTGAACCAGGTAATGGTAAACCGGATAATACATTATCCCATGACTCCAAGATGCTCCACAGCCCAGCAAACCTTTGCCATATCCTAGTACACGCACTGTGGTAACACAAAATACCGTCCATGTGGGGGGAACTTACGTGTAGAATTATACACAACACTGGCAAGCAAAGGTATGAATGTTGTGGAGAGACTGGTACATTTACATGTCATACACCTGTAGCCTAGAGTACACATTCTTACGTCAGGTACAAAAACACAAGGCTAACTTTTATCACAATATCCTCATAAAGTCATCCTGTCCGGTATGGTTTCCAAAACACACGAATGTTGAGGCATGCTTGTAGATTAACTGTTGGTTACAGACGTCCACTCACACAATCCAGTTGGTTTTCCTCTCGTCTTCTACTTGCTGAGCAGCCATTTCATCCTGGTCCTCCTCTACTGAGTTTATAGAACCTGTCATGGAGCTGACTGAATGTGTCTCACTGGAGACATCTTCCACGTTGATCAAGGCTTCCACCCCACCCACAGCACCTTCTGATTGGTCATTTGAGGCGAGTGTACCCTCAGAGCCAGAGACCTCACAGGCTTCATTGACTTGGCCAACCTCTGACCTCACCGACTCAGGAAGGCCTGCATCGCAGAAAACACAGATGGTAATTCTTCACATCTTCTGAGAAATTAGTCGGAAGTCAACAATCAGAAAAGTCTGCAGATACAAGCACTCTAAAAAGTTCATCCAGGAAAGCAAGAAGTTAGCTAGTAATGAGAAAAGTCAGCTCATACAAGAAAGCCAAAAGTTTGCCATCACAAATTTAGCTCATACACGAAAGTCTGATATTAGCAATCACAAAAGTAAGTTGATCCAGGAAAGCCAGAAGTTAGCAATCAGAAAGTTTAACGGATACAGGGAAGTATAAGAGGTCAGTAATAGAAGGGTTCAGCTGATACAGGACAGCCAGAAATCAGCAATTCAAAATACCAAAAGTCAGTTGATACAGGAAAGTTCTCAAAACATGGCAATCATAAAGAACGGCAAAGTTTGAATGTTTCATTATAACAAAACAATGGCATCACAATTCCCAATCAATCTAATCCCACTTATATACTATCACAAAAGATTAGTTTACTTCTTTTTTTTTTTTTTTAATATATACCCTGATAAAGCTCTGGACATACCTGAATTGTCGAATGTTGAGCGTCTCTGGGGATCAGTTGGGGGTCTGTTTGCCAACAGCGGTGTCCTCTCTGTGTGCGTCTGCTCTTCCTCCTCACTGTCCGAGTCTGAGTCGTCGCCGGGGCCAGGGAACACCTTCCTCTTACACACGGGACACGTCCGCTTGTTCTTAGTTAACCAGGGGTCAATGCACTTCAGGTGGTATGCTGGAATGATGACAGGAAATGGTTTTCTTTTGAGAATTCGGCAAAGTTTGGATCCCAAATGTTAACAAAAATAGGTTCTTTGATCCATTTGTTGTTGAGCTCAATCTATAATGAAGACAGGATATAGAAGTCACAGATATTCGAGGTTATGCCATGTTTTGAGGCCTGTAGGTTCATGCTATCTTTAATATCACATTATTTATTTGACTTTCTTTTTCTTTTTTTATGACTTCAATTTTTTTAATTTAACATTTTTATTTGATTTTACACTTGTGCCATTTTCATGGACAATGTGGGCCCCTAGATCTAGCGATGTAAGTTGCGTGCTTGAAAGATAATGGGATGGACATGATGAATTACCTCAAGAAAAGACAGCAAATATTCTGGATTATAGTCATATTTATTTTATTTGATTGGTGTTTTACGCCGTACTCAAGAATATTTCACTTATATGACGACGGCCAGCATTATGGTGGGTGGAAACTGGGCAGAGCCCGGGGGAAACCCACGACCATCCGCAGGTTGCTGACAGACCTTCCCATGTACGGCCGGAGAGGAAGCCAGCAAGAGCTGGACTTTAACTCACAGCGACCGCATTGGTGAGAGACTCCTGGGTCATTACGCTGCGCTAGCGCGCTAACCAACTGAGCCAGGGAGGCCCTGATTATAGTCATAACTTCAGATGCCAATATATTCTTAAATGTACTGCTCATATGCTGCATCAGCAAGGACATTAGAGAATATCACACGTATACAAGACTGAGGTGTAAATTTTTTCAATGCAGGCCTAAAACTGATCCTGCAGAAAAATGGATTTGTACTCTGCATTCCATTGCTCCTAATGTCATACTTCCTTTCACCTTCCCTCATACTTCAACACTTCCAAAAGTACATTGTTTTCAACCAAATCATGAAGACAAGGCCAGCTGGCTGAGATTTACAGTGATTTTTAATGATCTCACACATAAACTAAGCTAAAAGTAATGAGGAGGATTACTGTTACTGTTGTTTTTGTTGACAAACTTACCGTGAGCACAAGGTAACACTCTTAGCTTTTCTCCCTCTTCATAGTCATCGAGACAGATTGCACAGACGTCGTATTTATCACCTGTGGAATAAATGGAATACAGGTGTGTACGTGTGCAGGATACTCAGTCAGGCAGCAGCTTGACAGAAAAAATCTTCAAACTGAGACCATCAAAACGTACAAGACAAGATCTTAAGCCCTATCCTGTTTTCAACCTGTCCTCTTCAACAAAGTGATGTTGCCATCCTCAAACTCTCATGCCTCACCACATCTGCTATGATACGCCGTACTCATGAATATTTCACTTACATGACAGTGGCCAGCATTCTAGTGGGAGGAAACCCACGACCATCTGCGGGTTGCTGCATACATCTGGAGATGAAGCCACCATGAGCAGGACTTGAACTCACAGAGACCGCATTAGTAAGAGACTCCTGGGACAATGCGCTGCGCTGGCACGCTAACCACCTAGGCCACAGAGGCACCTTATTTGTTTGATGGGTTGGGGTCTACTATGTACCCATGTAAGTAAATAATTATGTAAAATATTTCACTTTAAAGGGATACACAATTGATTCTGATTGGCTGGTGTGAAAGACAGGCAAGTCCAGGCTATGTTAGCCTAAGCCGAACTTTAGGTATGGCAGCTTTATTCAGGCATGACCAAGGTTAAAGAGCTTAATCCCTGCCAGGTTTATTGATGAAAGAATAATATGGAGAAACAACACTGAATATCCTGATGGGAAATAAAGCCACCTGCTGAGCCGGAAAAGCCAGATTTTGAAAGCGCGACCTTAATGATCAAGGGCCAGAAACGCTGGAATAACAAGCTTGCTTGGTCTGTGTGGGCATTTTAAGTGAAAATTTTATCCAAATGGTATGGAAATATGAAAACCTTTCCAAAGAAAACTTTCCTTTTACTCACCTTTCTTAAATTTTTTGATGGGTATTTTCTTCAAGTTGCTCTTGGACAGTCTGGATTTACGCCTCTTCCTCATATCCCTGCACAATTTGCCAATCTGAGAAAAGAAAATCAACCAGTCACTTTCTGATTCTCATTAGTCCCACAATTATCCAAAAAGACTTGCGTTGTCGCCGTTCTGGGTCCATTCAGGAAAAGAACATAAGAAAAAAAAAAAAAACCCAAAAAACTGTGACTGGTCTATAAAGGCTGGTGACACTCATGTCTCCGCATAGCCATAAAGCTCTTAATTTAGAAGCGCTGACTATCCTCTACATTCTTTTTAGCATTTTTCTTAACAACCCATGCACCGCTCTCTGTGCTTGCTTTACATCACTGCCTCCACTTGCGAATTTTGTACACAAATCTTGAACAACAATGAGTTCACTGGGGTCAATGTGATATGGGAGGAAGTGAGGTCAGGAGAGCTATATCTCAATATTTGTTTCTATTAATTACTGATACACATACATTCTCTTTATCTAAAATAACCAAGAATTAAAATAATTTTATTGATGAATGCTTATTAAACAGTTCTGTGTGAGGAAAGCAGTGGTGAGGCTAAGTCGAAACAAGCTTAGGTGTGTCGCACTGGCTCCAACAGGTCAAGTCTGTCTTGTGGTCGCAGTTATGTAAAGTGAGCACAAGAGAGAGGAACATGCGCTGTAAGGAGTCTGTCTAGCTCAAGAAGGGAGATAGTCACTGCGAAGGGCAGACAACTCCTTACCATAAATATAACCATCAAAGTGAAGCAACAGCCAACGACAATGGCAAAGGGAATGAGATAGAGGTTGTAGTTGAAGGGGCTTTTTCCATCCAGTGTCACTGTGTACCTGTTAACAACAGACAACACAAAAAATATAAGGCAGATTATAATAATAATTTTAGTAAAGAGCAGAAACATGTTTCAAAATTCATTCACCTGTGGCAATGGCAAACGGACAATGAGTTGAAATATGGCATCAGGAGGTACACAAAAATGAACAACCAATGAAAGGTATTCTGAGAACTATGGCTAATAATAACGTGAAATTCTAATCATGAATAAACTGATCATTACTAAGGGTAATATTTTATGAGCTTTAATTGCCTATAAAATACATTTTTATGTAAACTTTGAGTGCAGGTACAGTATTTGAATTGGTCTTACATGAGTGCATAGTTCCCGTGCCCGACAGTGTACTCGTCTGCCAAGTACTGTCCATCTGACTCGCCTATGAACACTGATGGTATGGTCACCTTACTGCCAACTGAAACAGAAAGTGAAACCATTCACATACTCCATCTATGTACATGTATGTATGTTACGTTTAGCTGGTCTACTTGAACTACAACCAGGTGAAACAAGCAGGCTTCCACATATAAAAACTGGAAAGAGACATGTTTATAGATTGCAATGGTTCACTACATCTTGATGATCTGGAAACTGTCGTACTACAACAATATTTTCACAAAAGTGTCTACAATTTCAAAATTGAGACAAATGTGGACTACATATTCACAGCAGGACGCCAAGCACAATGCACCAGGCATATATCAATGAGTTTTGAAAATATATGAGGATCTTATTACACACAGAAAAACTTGCACGAACTGTATACACTGTGCACAAATCTGAAACACTAAGCATAATGTAAAACCGAAGTATTCCGAACATATCAAGACATCACAATAAGTTTTATTTGTCATCTTCCTGAATATCTAAGCTTTCACATTCTGCTAACTTTATAGGTCGATATAAATACTGTATTACTTCTTCCTGTACGTATAGAAACATTCGATAAAATATATTAAACCTTTAGACAGTTTTATTTAACTTTATACCAACAAAGTGATTCTCCTTGGGAAACCAAGAGATGAGTGTTCAATTGTGTATTAGCTGTCAAGACCGTTTCAACTTTAGTCTAGTCTATTAGTTTTGCATGACACCAAGATTTAAGACTTTTAACACACTTTTGAACAATCAGGTGTTGATCTCCAAAAGAACTTATGGAGACACAAATGTGTTTTCTGATAGACAAATATGATGAAGAAATAAACTGTACATAGATGCATGTATTTGTACAACAGAAAATAGGCCTACTACTAACATGACACCTCGACAATGAGTAAGTAGGCTGCAGAACTTTATCACTGGGGTCACAAGGTCACCTTGAGAAAGGGTATACAACAGGTGTTACAAGTATAGGAAAAGATAAAGCCATGGGTTTACAGGATGATGTATATCTAGACAGTTATTTGTGGCTGAAGCTATGCAGGTAAAGCATGGTGAAATGAAAATGGCCAGATTGACAGCTGATTAAATCAAGAAAGCTTGTTAGATAAGCAATACTTCATATCAAGCTACCTGTAAAAAATAAACCACACAAAAAAATGAGAAGAATAAAATGCTGAGAAAACAGGCACATAATAACTATCCTTCATAATACAATATATTTTTCATTGGTCAAACAATCTTAAAGAACACTATGTCTGTCAGTTTTAAATTCAGGATTTGTTTATAGTTAGACAAAGATTCCAAGACAACTACCAGATTATATTTACACTACTTAAATGTATATGTATACTCAAACTCAGATCAATTCCACAGAAGAAATACATGCATGCATATTTTTTTAATCCATAACAATCATTGCAGATGAAACCTGCGGATGGTCATGGGTTTCCTTCGGGCTTTGCCCAGTTTCCTCCCACCACAATGTTTGCTGCCATCATATAAGTGAAATATTCTTGAGTATGGCATAAAACACCAATCAAATAAATAAGTAAATCACTGCAGATGAAATTTTGCCCAGAAAACACCATTTTCCAGTGTAAGGTAAAACATATAAATGTACTGTCATACTGTACAATAATTTGAATTCTGATCTCAGCTACTAATACTGTACAGGGACATGCAATTGGGGTAAGAGGACGAAATACCTGTTACCAATAATTAGGTATCATTAAGCCCTGTTATACATGAAGGATGATATTTGCAAAGCAAAGCTTTGGTAAAGAAATCAGGCAGTTAACTCAAGAATTTCTACACAAAGTAGAAGTACAGTTCAACATTTTGGCATGACATACTTTACAAGCGCACCTGTTTAGCCAAACCAGGATGACTGTTAAGAGATATACATTCACATGCAGTGTACCCTCAAGCTAAGCATGCTAAATCCAGAAAGGGCCAAATTTATGCTAGAATGAAAAAAACCATTTTGAAAGTTTGTGTCAAGCATTAAGAAAGCATGCATCTATAGATGTACATGAGTGCAAAGCAAGACGACGACTACACCAGCCAGGATGAGGATTACAGGTTCGGGAGAGAGAAGGATCTACACTGTATGTGTAGGGAATGGCTTGTGTCCCCTGGTCTGCAGCATACTTACATGCCCCGGACGGCATACTCAGTAACTTTTCTGACATATCATTGAACACTATCACTGCACGGTAGCTGGCATTTTGGGCATTAAGCACCTGACAAGGAAAATAAAAGAGCAGGTGAGAAGACAGGTAAGCGAGGTGTTTTACTCACTTTCGCCTCCCCCCATGGGTAACAAGTCTTCCCCGCCCATGTTATAGATGATGGCCCCAGAGTACCCGCTCAGTTGGCTGTTAAGTACCTGCAACAAGCCAGGTAAGGTGATTTCTCTATAGATGTTGTTCATTACAAGACAATCTTTCTTAGCTAGTAAAACATCAAATACACATTTGGGCTTGTCGCCTTCAACATTACTTCCCTCATTCACTGTTTCAAAAATGCATCTTTTTGTTAATGATGCCAATATACTCACAAAGCTAGCTGAGAGGAACACTGTGTCCAGAACACTATACACGCTGCCACCTCCTACCCCATCCGCCCTCTCTTCCCCCTTCACATAATACACCAACATCAGGCCAAGCACTTCACTCAAATGACAGCGGCCCGCACACACACACACACACTTGCATTCATCAACAGCACTTCAGGACCACCCAGGATCATTATGTATTAGGAGTGTAGTACAAAAGTTGGATTAAACTCATTTCATAAAATGAAGACATTTCTGTGTTTCTGTAAATAAGACAGGCGATAATGAGCACTATTAAAAGAGACATAATAAAACGGGCAGGTATGGTTTGTTGTTACCTGACCTTACAACAGAGCTAAATCAAACAAAAAATAAGAACTGTTACACAAAAAAATGTCTGATATTTTTCTCTCTGCTACAGTAAACGCTCTTCATTACACAAAGCTGAAAAAAATATATACCTTTATATATATATTTACATTAACAATTTTAGGGTAACCATGGGGACCTAAACATGTGCTAACACTGACCAGCTAATTGATCAGGTAAGCCCCTCCCATACTGTACCTTGATAGCAAAGTCACATCCTCCTCTCTCTATGATGGCAATCCACTTGATTTGCCCAGACTTGTTGGAGGGCGGGGGCTGTATGGGCAGACAGGCATTCCGAGGTTTGGCCACTACCAGATAGCCCTGTTCAAGGAAAAAAACACACACACAAATCAAAGACGAAATTGACATCCACATGTAAATGTATTGATTTAAGTTTTGCCCAAACTAAAGTGTCCATCTTAAAGAGATTTCACTACCATCACAAGGAATGTCCACTACTTTGAGAATCCCTGATCTAAACTTGGCACGCTTGTCTTCAAACTTTTCAACTGCCTCGGATACTAATATTTTAAAACATTCTGAGAGAATTATGGGGTGTAGAGAAAAGTTTTATATAGTTTTAAGAAGCTTGCATATTTAGTGAGACAAAGAAATCATTTTAGCATTATTTTGATAACAATTGTATGCTTACATTCCACTGAAAAAATGAGCTTTAAAGGTTGAAAAGGTGAAAAGGTTGATTTACAGTATTACACACTTGGTAAAATCTATCAAATTTAAAAATTTGAAAATTTCCCTGGCTCACAAAGGACAGCCAGTGTGCAGCTAAACCCTTGATGTTGCTGAAATGTTCATTAAAATGACACATCCTGTCAGAGAGACATCAGCAAATAAGCTTACAAAAAAGTTAAATTGTGAACAGATTATTCATAGGGAAGTCGTCCTGCTGAATTTTAAATTCTGATAATCAAAGAGATCAGTTTCTCATAATTCATGGAATACCCAAAAAATGTTTTCCTGAGTGCTTCAAACCTGAAAGGGTCAGGTACATGCATACTCACCGTTACGCCGTCATCAGACAGACGGGATCCAAACTTTGCTGGTAGATCGTGGATAACATATACTCACTGCCATGCCGTCATCAGACAGGCAGGGTCCTAACTTTACTGGTAGATCGTGGAAAAATTATACTCACAGTTATGTCGTCACGAGACAGACGGGGTCCAAACTTTGCTGGTAGATTGTGGTAACGTATACTCACGGTTATGCCATCACGAGACAGACAGGGTCCAAACTTTGCTGGTAGATTGTGGTAACGTATACTCACGGTTATGCCGTCATAAGACAGACGGGGTCCAAACTTTGCAGGTAGATCATGGAAAACGTATACTCACGGTTATACCGTCACAAGACAGACAGGGTCCAAACTTTGCTGGTAGATTGTGATAACGTATACTCACGGTTATGCCGTCACGAGACAGACAGACTCCAAACTTTGCAGGTAAATCGTGGAAAACGTATACTCACGGTTATGCCGTCACGAGACAGACAGGGTCCAAACTTTGCTGGTAGATTGTGGTAACGTATACTCACGGTTATGCTGTCATCAGACAGACAGGGTCCAAACTTTGCGGGTAGATCGTGGAAAACATATACTCACGGTCATCAGACAGGCAGGGTCCAAACTTTGCAGGTAAATCGTGGAAAACGTATACTCATGGTTATGCCGTCACGAGACAGACAGGGTCCAAACTTTGCTGGTAGATTGTGGTAACGTATACTCACGGTTATGCTGTCATCAGACAGACAGGGTCCAAACTTTGCGGGTAGGTCGTGGAAAACATATACTCACGGTCATCAGACAGGCGGGGTCCAAACTTTGCAGGTAAATCGTGGAAAACGTATACTCACGGTTATGCCATCATCAGACAGACAGGGTCCAAACTTTGCTGGTAGATTGTGGTAACGTATACTCATGGTTATGCTGTCATCAGACAGACAGGGTCCAAACTTTGCGGGTAGATCGTGGAAAACATACTCACGGTCATCAGACAGGCGGGGTCCAAACTTTGTAGGTAAATCATGGAAAACGTATACTCACGGTTATGCCATCATCAGACAGACGGGGTCCAAACTTTGCGGGTAGATCGTAGAATATTTCCAACGTCTCATTTCGTGGACTGTTCTGTTATCATAAAACACAGCAACAGAATTACGACCTTCTACCGATGCCCACAATCACCCCCACAGCAAATCTTTACATAATACATGTACATGTCGATTCAACCCCATCCTACACCACCTTTTCATTTTTGTGTTTTGTTGTTTCATTTTCCAAATAGGGTCAAGGTCTGTAGCGCAGTAATATGGGCATTATTTACTGCACACAGCTGTTGTCAGAAGGATTTCCCCCCCTCCAAAAATCACAAACTTGAACATTACTGAATACATTTAAAATGTTAATCAAGTCCAACCATGTGTCATGGGATGATGGTAACAATTTCACCTGTGATTAAGTTGCATATTTTGCCTGACTGAGAATTCTATTGATCTTAGAAAGGTGTTTTGGGGCTTGTTTGTAAGATACATTGTAGGATGACATCCTGGAGGGAAAATGTTAGTTTCACCACCCAAAGAAGTATTTTTCATGACATTCAATTGCTTTTAAAAGTGCTATTTTTTTAGGCAAATTTTTAGGATATTTACTATTTGTTTATCTGTCCTTGACATTTTATAGGGTCCATTTTTTTTTTCTAAGCAGAGATAAAACTGGATTAGTGCAATAGGGGACTGTCAAAGGTTCCTTCAGGCAATTAGAGACAAGTTTGTGGCCAGAACATATTGGAGCCAGGAAAAAATAACAGCTTTTGACATGAGAATGCAGGGCCATATCTAGAAAAAAAACAATTAAATGTTCTAATTCCAAACTTTAATGGTGACACTGCAAATGTGCATTAAGAAATTTTAAAAATGTAACTCAAAATGATGCTTTTTAAGGCCTTTTAAGTCTGTGAATGAAAGAAATTTATATGCGAACTTAACTTTTTCTTTGGTAAACCATCATATTTTTGTTTAATTTAGTAGTTAGTTTTAATATATCTTGTTTACATGTAAATGTAGTTTGGGAGCCCAAACATTTTCCAGAGCTGCTTATTAGTAAAAAAAAATCTTTCAAATTCACACTTTTTCTCCTGGAAGCTAACTTACCAGTCTGACATCTGCTGTTACAAGCGTTACCCGGAACAACATCACAATGTTAACAAGGGTAAAGACGTAAAGGCCTGTAATGTGGCTCGGGATTGGACGATCAAGTAACATCCTGTCACCTTATCAACTGAAACATAAGCAAAAACTCCATGTAAATACTCAATATTCTATACACTTACTGTACTGTTAACTCCGTATTGAAGTTAACCTTATCAACTGAATCACAAACAAAAATCCGGGTTGTTGCTCAATGTTCTATACACCTACAAGTACATGTATTGTGCTCAGTACTGAGCGATCCAGTAACATCCAGTTACCTGATCAAACAAAAGAAACAAATCTCCAGGTAAATACTCACTACTCTATACACCTATTGCACTCACGAACAGATGATCCAAATGACATTAAAAAACTTTCCATAAAGATCATTTGATTCTTTCACAATCAGGCAAAATGCGTAACTTATCTTTAGATGAAACACATGTATGGTCAAATGCAGAATTTCATCCACCTACTGAAATGTAATATATCCCACATTTACAATTATTTGTGATTAAAGCTGGAATATACATGTAGATGTGCACAACAGTGGTCCAGCTTTACTGTACATGGTCATCACAACTAGAAAAACCATGTCACTTCACTTTGATTACGAAAAAGTGTGCCTGATCAACTGGAGAATCTTAACACTACTAAAGCGGAGGTACAAATGAACACCTCAATGTCACTGGTCAAACACCACTGATCATACATGTAGGTGATAGTCAGTGCGGGTGCATCTACATGTATAATGACTAAATATGAGGAAGCTCATGTGATAAGCTTATGCATGCTGTACAATGCATAGTTGTATATGTATGTAAACACGTGATCAGTACACGTACATGGAAAAGTCAGTACATGTATACAGTGTTGTGTACTTCACTTCCATGGTTTGAAGTAATGTTACTTAAGCAAAAACAAAATAACCACTTGAGGTCATTATCAAGGTGAACTGCACGTCCCTGACAGGTACACTTCTTTTTTTTTTTTTTTTTTAATCTAAAAATGAAATTTTAAAGTTCTAATTTTGATCTATTTCTGCACAAATCATGCACTTTTGTCAATATTTGAAAAGGCAATAATATTGAACATAATACTGATATCTGACTCTTTTCTATTTATTTATTTATTTGATTGGTGCTTTATGCCGTACTCAAGAACATTTCACCTATACGACAGTGGCCAGCAGTATGGTGGGAGGAAACAAGACTGAGCTCTGGGAAACCAGAAAGAAGGCCCGCATGAGCTCACAGCCACCACATTGGTGGGAGGCTCCTGGGTCATTGCCCCATGTTGGCATGCTAACCTCTTTAGCAATGGAGGCTCCTTTTCTGCTATATTACACAATAATCTTAAGCTGCTGACACATGTACACATAACCTCTATCCACAATTCCTCACAGGCCTGTAACCACTTCAATTTCAGAGGCAGTGACATGATCAGTCCCTGACAGCGGCATTGTTTCAATCAGCATCTAGAAGAACTGTCGCCAACTTTAGCTTAAATATAACTCAGCACTTCCCAGCAAGCATTTTCACACAAAACAAAATACATATAGTTTCCTAACAAAACAGCTACATGGTGAAAGACCTTAATACACAGTCTACATGTACTGCTGTGGACTAAATACAATGTACATCTCTAAAAACATGATTTACACATGCACACAACACGAATCATTTCAAATATCATCCTTAGAATACCAAATGCAGTTCAAGATAACTGCCTGCTCCATTTACATGTATACACGTAAAAAAGGGGAGAAAAAAAAACAAAAAAATGAAATAACCCAAAATGTGTCAAGCATTAGTGCATACACAAGTATGTTACCTTACTTTGTATATGATGTAGCAAAATATATGTACATGTAAACAAACACAGATACTGTAATGTACTTTAATCTGACAGTAAAGATAAAAAATCCTGGAGGAGATTGTACCTGTATTTAAGTCCAAACTCCGGTCGTTTCCCTGTTCTTGACACTGCCGTACACACTACACATACTGTTTTATATGTACATCACCGTTCATCACAAATATTGGTACACACAGGAATTCCCTATCAACATGCCACTTTGGTTAAGGCTGTTCACCTGTTGACTTTTATTTGATATTTCATACAAGTCACTGTTATACAGTACAGCATAATTTAAGACGTGATCTATATGTCATGTTATTGTATCCGGGTTTTCAGTTGGCCCAATGTAGCCCTTAGACTGCAATGGCATCATACATGTTGTACATGGAAGAATGGCAAAATTGTCCCCATTTATTACAACATAGATAGATCAGTTGAATGACCAGTTCACACTCGAATTTTTTGTGTAGAAGAAAAGTTTGATTTTCACCAGGCTGATGTTAACAATCTGAACATACATCAGCTAAGAAATATGTACATTCAGGTACATGTATATACCACTAAAGTACTAGAGAATTACATAAAAGGGACTGAATACATTTACTTTATTATGACATAAAAAGTCATGCACATTTTCTCAGTGGTGGTGTAAAGGAGATATGCATACAATTTATTTTATTCAGCTTTTTCTATACGCTTTATACACATGTCCTACATGTACATGTACACATGCAACCTTTGTTGTATATCTTGTGACTCATTCTTAAACATGGTCTGTAACTTTTCCTTTGAATAAAACTTCCTTGTTACCAATAAATGCATGCAAATGTAGACAAATCAGTCAAAGAATTCATTTATTTCTTTTACTTATATGTACCGGTACTTGCTGTTTAGTACCATATACAAGAATTTTTCATTTGCACAATGGAAATCAAAAGGCAAAAACTTTCCAAAATGTGACAAGTGCTCTTGAACAACACAAACAACACAATTAGTCAGGTAATCTACAAATTTGCTGTCAAAGGCCAGACTTGAACCCGCAAATCATGTATTCTCGGAATTTTTCATGTGCACAATGGCAGTCACATGGCACAAACGTTCCCACGTGACATACATATACATGTATGTATGCAGATGTACTGGTGGAAGACAAGTGCTCTTGAACTACACATACATTGAGTCAGGTAATCTACAAATTCCCTGTCAGAGGCCAGATTTGAACCCACACCTCATACTGTATATCCTGGGAAATGAAGATCCTCAAACCACTAGACCAGGGACTGCTCCATCATTCAAACTAAGACCAGTTTCTAGTTACTCTAACATGGACAAGAGAGTCATGGACAACTAAGTCAGGGATTCGCCAATGGTTTCATGAGTACCTAGATGTAGGTCAGTGGCTATATGAGGCCAATAACCCACATGTTAAAAACTATACCCCTACATAACAGGGTAGGCAGATTTGTCACCACACTACAGCCTTTCTTAATAATGAAGGAGTCAGAGAAGTACATTGTACTCAGCTGTATGTAGGCGATGTAAATGCACACTGCATGTGACAGTGACTAGGCCTGGCTGGCACAACTAGGTCTACGTTTTTCATGATGTTTTGCCGCAGTAATGTTCAAACAATGCTGTGATAAAAGGTCACATGCAGATCTATGTAATTTCAGACCCTAATAAGGACATTTGAAATTGAAATAGAAGGAAAGTAAAAATCACAGGGAGACCAGTACAGTAATTCTTCAACATTTTCACATGTATGTGCAAGGTGTTTACTCAGGCATATTCTGAGGGCATTATTCTCTGTTGATGGAAAAAAAGTATACTTTCTGTGATGCCCTGACACTGACCAATCCTATCAGTGTAGTTTTGCCTAAAAAATCAAATTAAAAAGGTGCATAAATTGCACTAAAAGTTCCTTTTTCATATGCGAAACGGCTGAGAAATTAGGGCACATTTCACCCATAGTTCAGCTTTTTTCTCACTTTGCTTGATTCTGATTGATTTTATAATTCAACTTCTAGGGTCACATGAGTTTTCTGTCAAGTTTGATTACCTTTTTATCAGAAAAACTTAACTGTTCGCATCAGAAGAGTCATTTTAAGGCCGTACCTGCTCTTGCCATTTTCCAGCAGAAAGCTATAAGATGAGTACACGTGAACTCGAAAGAGGCAACTCTAGGCAACTTCCACAATGACACCTGCACACCGTGGTTGAAACATACTAAATTACTAAACTGAACCAGACCCCTAGTGAGCAGTTTATCTTGTGGTGCAGCCCCATGCCTATTTGGGGGTACACCATGCTTCTGTGAAACCACCGTGCAGTGCACCCTGCCTCTGCAAAATAATACTGTAAAAACTTTCATTCGCTTGTCGTATCATATTCACTGAACAACGCTTCCGATTTTGGGATGATTTTTTCCCCTCCAAATAGTGAAGAGTAACTATAAAATCAAAAACCTATGTTAGCCTCATAATTCTTACCGTGAAAGGTTTTCGAGATTTTAACATTCAGCCAACCGGGCATAACAATTAAACTTGAGATTTAGACCATTGCCAACAGTGTGCCGAGTTAGGGTCATCTGGAGGGGAAGATCTCAGTTCACCCACAAAAAAACTAGCCACCCAGAATTCTATTCCATCTTTTTTCAAGAACCAGACGAACCCAACTGTCAAAGCAATAACGACAACTTCCGAGTTGGCCCTCTGTCTTGAAGATTTATGCAATCTTATCATGCTTATGGGGAAAGGAAATCTTTATACAAAGTAATCCTCAGGCATATCAGTCAAAATTTTGAATTTTTTGAGAAAAAACATGATTTTAAAGGTATGAATTTTACAAATAACTTAAGTGACTGACTGAAGCGACAAACTTAAGTGACTTCAGTCACCAAGACCCTTTTGTTTCAAATTCCTTACCCAAATACTATTAGTAATAATCCCTGAACAAATACTATTCATGTCCATGGTGCTATTTGTACTTGATGTCGTGCAAATCACAAAAATATAATGAACTAAAACTACATGCAGTTATACGGCATCCAAGCAGGTGGTACATACAGCTTTTACTTCCACTTTCTAAAACTTTCCACTTTCTCCACCACAGACCGTTCAAATCTATTAAGTTCTATGCTCTTTAATACGAGCAAAAAAAATTAGACATAATCTATTTCTAATCTGTGGGGTTTTATGTCATACTTTTGATGTTTTCTTGGCCATAACCGGAAAACAAGACCAAGTACAAAAATAATTCTTACAGATATGTAATCCGGACGTCAAGCAGTAATGGACAGTTATTGTTATCAAACAATTTTGAGCAGTTTTTTGACTTAACATACTTTTAAACTAATTTCACTGGTCAGTTACAGAATAACTTGCATGCCAAACAAACAGTTTTTGTACCATATAGGTACAGCAATCCACCTAAAACTTTCAAGTGAAATTTCATCCAAAGACCATTGGCCGATTTACGGAAAAAGATGGTTTAAGCTTATCAATAAAATTTAAATTGGCTGCTAAATCATGTGACTGGCTGAACAGCACAAAATGTCGAAAGCTGCTTCATATGTTGTCTATTCAAAATGCCAAGTCTCTTTTTCCTACATTTACCGGTTTTGGAGATATTGCAATTTTACCAACTGACAATGAATGAAAATAACAAGTTTTGAACACATTTTAATGGCAAAACTATCAGTCCTAGCTGTGCGGTCCTAAAAAGAAATCAAGATCTGTGGTTGATGTATCTACTGACCAATTTTCAGCTTCGTAGCTAATATGGTGTTCGGTCACATGACATTTGAAAAATGACACTGAAATGAGCTATAATTGTAATTTAAAGAAAAACTATACAACGTCAGAAAAAATTAAACCCATGGATGTATTCAGAAGGCCAAACTACATCTAATAGCTCTCTTGTTTTTTCAAAATTCATCCACAGGTCATCAGATGACTAAAACAACCATTTATGAATCTGTCCATAGCCATGACCTAACGATCAGTGCCAGGTTTGTTCCTTGCGTTGAGAACAGTGAGGCGGATATTTTGTCTAGAGGGTTTAGCGACTCTACAAAGTCGATGTTAGATCCAGTAATATTTAGGAAAATTTGTCGTACTTATTTTACCCCAGATATTGCTTCTCACACAAATCATCAGTTAGAGCATTACGCATCCCGGGGTCCTGATCATATGTCTTGTATGGTAGATGTATTTAAATGTTCATGATCCAACCATTCAACTTACAACCATACCGTTTTTGCCCCTTTCAGGCTGCTGCCACAGGCCATTTTGGTGGTGCCTCAATGGCCTACACAGCTGCAATTCCCTCAGCTCACAGGAATGCTGATGGATTTTCCAACACTGCTGCCATACAGTCAGGATTTGTTAACCATACCGGGCACCGGAAAGCGTCGCCTAATTGGGAAGAGACTGAGGCTAGTCGCTTGTGTCGTATCTGGCAGAGGCTCAAGACATCGAGCGTTTCTCTCGAGGCTACAATATTCATTGCCAAGTCATGAAGAGAATCCACGAATCAACACTACCAGTATGCATGGAAGTCCTGGTGTTTTTGGTCTCATAACCGGAATGTCAAAATTCCGTTCGCAAAATTCAATAGAGGTTTTAAACTACTTGGCAGAAATGGCCAATACACATTCGTATAGCGTAGTTAATACAAATAGGTCAATGTTAATGCATACGTTGAAATTTTCACTGTGAATTATCTGCATATTTAGTTAAACGATTAATGAAAGGGGTGTATGAGGCTGCACCCCCAAGACCCAGGTATTCCACTACCTGGGATGTATCAATTGTGCTTTTCAGAAACTTTAGTCCCATTGGAAAATTTATCGCTGAAGCATCTTACATTTAAGTTAGTAGCACTTATGGCTTTAGTGACAGCAGAAAGGGTGCAGACATTACAAACTTTGGCCATTTCTGGCTTGAGAATGTCCAGGTGTAGACAAAAAAATGACATTTTTTGTTAGTGCAATCCATAAGACCATTTGATAGGGTGGTGGCTTAAGAAAAGCTGAGTTGATAAAGTATCATCACAGTAGTTATGTCATGTTTCCACTTTGATAGAGTACCTGAGATGTACTGTGTTCGAAGGGAGACCTGATCAGTTGTTACTATCTTTTCAAACAAGTAAACCTGTTTCTTGTAGTAACCATATCCAGGTGGTTGTGTGAAATATTGGACATGGCTGGAGTTGAAGAGTACTACTGCAGTCCTGAGGGAATTTGGTACTTAAGGGTGGAAAGTTTCTCTATGTTATATGTATGATAGTCCATGTACACAGAAAATGCGTAAAGGTTGTTGTTCTGTGTTAATAAATGAGATCTTGTGTACATTACAAACATGTATATGAATCTGTTGTCAGTTCTTTAAAGATGCACTGTGACTCCAATTAGGTCAAGGCCATATGGAAAACAATTTCCTCTCTCACCCAAGCATCCTGGCGGTGAAGGATGAGAGGAATACTTTGAGTAGGGCTGAAGGCCTTGAGGGATCATACCCACCCCGTCAGTGGGGAAGGTTCTCTTAAGTTACCTCTCGATTCTTGACTACCCGCCCATTTTTGGACTGCCAACAGATTGAATTATACTTTGCAAAGACACCGGCCAGAGGTGGTGTGGGCCTTATATAGGGCCTAATAGTAGACCCTGTGAAAATCACGTAATCAGCTGACTGTATGATGGGACATGCACTGTGACCCCTCAAGGCCTTCGGCCACACTCAAAGAATTCCTCTCATCCTTCACCTCTGGGACAATTGGATGAGAGGGGAAATTCTCATGGACCAATTTAAATATAAGAAAATAAGACCAAGGAAAAAGTAAAATTAAAAACTCTTATCAAGATCATACGGAAAACTATAGGGTAGGACTTTTTTTTTTCAGATTACACCCAATGAGGTTTCCTCCCACCATAATGTTGGCCATCGTCGTATAAGTGAAATATCCTTGAGTATGGCGTAAAACACCAATCAAATAAATAAATACACCCAATGAACTTATACTTAATGCTAGCCTAAATACACAGTGGAGGAAAGAGAAACAAAATTAACAACCATAGAGGGAAATTTAAATTCATAATTTCCTTACACGTTAACACTTGACTCTCTTGAAGAGGAAATCACCGCATCAGTTCAGTTAGCAAGTCAGTTTCCACCAATTCATAAAAATCAGATCTCAGGGACATTGCAACATATACAATGCACAAAATAACCAGGAAATACAAACCTAAACCGCCCAAACAATAAAATGACCTTTCCTCATAAACAATGAGGTACTTGTAAACATGTACATGTAATCCTTGGCTATTGAGTCTAGTAATCAACTACAGCTGATATTTTTGTGACAGACTAGGAAGTTACAAGAGCAGCATTACATGTACATGTATGTCTACATACACTGAACACTATTCATCCATGTAGTAAGTAATGGCTGGCCCAGCCACACCCACTCAGCCTGCAGCATGGCACCATGCCTGGTGGATTAAGCAAGCAGTTCACAAACAAGTTACATGTAGTATATCTGTGGTGATCAACACTGCCAGTACATGTACAACTCTTATCACATGGGTTGCTATGGGGAACTAACCGCATTATGACAATCCTATACACTGTCATTCTGAAAGCTTGCAGCCTATCGTTTTCCCTAGACGTCTTTTCTTTTTGGAAATCACAATGCCATTTTTCCAGAAAACTGCAAATCACAGCCGTTATTCACTTACACTTCTCATTACCAAACTATCCATTGGGCTATGTACTGGGTATAAACTTGTACATGTAGACCTACTTAGCCATCACATTGGAGATATATGCAAATCCCTTAAAAAAACGTATTCTTCTGCACCGCTTATCCAATTGCCTTGAAATTTAATTAATATGTGAAGATCTAATAAGCTACAAAATTTGAAAAGTTTATTCAAACTGGCTGAAAGTTCGCCGCAGATTCATTAAGTCCTGTGATGATTTCAAGTTTGAAATAACAAGATTGCAGTTACTCAAAATCGCAGTTGATTTGCTGAAGACAAATCTTGTTTTTTGTCTTGTCCAATGATGTTTTCTTGCAAACTGCAATTAAACCTGAAAATTGTGTGGATTTTTCTTTTCATTTTAAACAGTCATCGAATCATGTGACCTCAAAACATAACCTCTATCTAACTTATAGTGAATGACAAAGAATTTTGACTTACCCTGTGAAGGCAAAAAACTAATAAAAAGTTATACTTTTGACAATCTTATCCAAGACCAGAGAAAAATGGAGAGCAGTAGTTTGTGTGCATCGGTGCATGATTCCTGAAGGCTAGTCCTACATGTAGACGTCCGTACTATTTCTTTGTCTATGCAAATGTACATGCTTAAATGTATATTTAAGTACATATATATTGCCACAGCTCACTTTGTGTTAATTTTGCCAGAATTCAAATGGATTTCATGAGTTGGATAGTAATTATTATGAAGGAATAATTCTGTGTTAACTGATAAAGTTGTACTTTTTGTGGAGCCCTGAAACTGACCAATGTAGCTTAGTCTCCAAAATCAAATGAAAAATCTGAATAAATTGCACTTAAAATGGCTCTTGCATATATGTAAAATGGTACAGGAATTAGGGTATATGTGTACTTTTTATTCCTCAACTGCACAATTAACTGTGCGCTCATTCTCACATAGAAGTCCTGTTAAACAGGTACATACAAATGTAGAAGAATAGTTGTTGTTTTTTTTTAACATAACCTATGGAATCTTTTAACAAAATATTCACTCACCTTGCAAATCATCTTATGACACTGTAAGGCTCCGTGAGTTTACATGTGTCCTGTACGACCCCCTATACAGGTAGCATACAATGTCAGATATATGCATCTTTCACGAAGTGGTAGGAACAACAGTGAAAATCAAAGCGTTCTGTACGCTGATGGCACACCTGTACACCTGAACTAGAAAGCATGCCTCACAGTAAAAGCACAAAGTACTCAGTCAATTTGGGTTTTGTATGTATTATTCCAAGCATGAACGTGTCAAGCAGACTGACTCCAAAATACACAGAGGTAACCTGTTTTATCTTACAGGGCAGTGCAAAGTACATGTCAAGTCTGAGGCATACATGTATATGTAGGATATATACATAGAACTACAATACACAAGCATGTAGAGTTACTCATACAGCACAAGGATGGTACAATTATCACTGAGGTCAAACCATCCTAATTTTAAAGCATCCATTCATCCTCTGGGACCATCCTCCTTACAAACGTTAACCTGGGCGCCATCCTTATTACATGTTAACCTGCTGCTAATGCTAGAGCTCTGACTGGTACCTGTATAAATAGTGCAAGCTGCGCCAGACCAGACGTGTTAGGGTAAATCCCTGCTCGTGACATGAGTGTCGAGGCCAACATGTGGTAGAGATCACAGCCAATATGCAAAAGGATTTATAGGGACAGTGATAGCAGCAGTTTATCCCCTCAACGTGTACATGTAATAACACCTTCGTGTCCTCACCCAGATATTGTACTTCGAACATTACACATGTAGCTTACCAGGTTATATCAATCCAGAAAGGTCAGTCAGGTCAACCAAAACAAACTACTCAATGCACTTGAAATGGCATCTCAAATTACAACCATGTAATTAAGCTTTATGATCAATATCTGTATTCACATGTCTTAACACTGAAGTACATACACATGTACATGTTCTGTACACCTATGACAATCACAATGACTAATGTTGCTTAACCCTTTAGCTACTGAATTATTTATCAGTATTACTTGAATTATAGGCATGTATTTTTGGAATGATGTAAGGTTGAAAGTGGCAAGAGGTAGAAACTTGGTATAATGGTAAACTTTATTGGGTATTACTAGTACCTCAAAATGACACTAATTAATTTGACCTATTTGCATATTAATTAGGTCACGTGAGGTCAAATGAGGTCACAAAAATAGGTCAACCAGTTTATTTCATGTTTTCGTTACTATTTTTGCCCTATTGTCACATGTAAATCATTAGATATGCTAAAATGGATATTTTATAAACACAATAAACTATTCTGGGACATAATTTATGAATTTTACTTCATTTACTTATGTATTTACTAGATTTTCTGGAGAGTCGCCTTCAGAAAATCAATAGGGTTTGCATCAGTCATGTTTCGATCAACACTAAAACCTGTGTCTTTATTGAATTCTATGATCCACGGATCGTAGTTTTCCTCAGTATCTAGCATTTCCCAGTCATTTTCAGGCCTTTGGAACTGCCGATTTCGTCCCCCACCGCCTCTTGCTCGCCCTCTACCACGCCCCCTGCCTCGCCCTCTGCCACGCCTAAAATCCACTTCCTGGTTTACAGTATGATTTGCCGGTGCATGGAAATCACCTTCACTGTCCGTTTCAAAGTCACTTTCAGCGCCATTACCGCTGATCGGGAGATCGGTAGAATCCAATTCATCGTCCAAATCAGACAAATTCGGCTCACTTCCCGAATCATCGTCATTTTGTATCATATCCACCACTTGCCTCAGCGAATACGTTGCCATCTTTCTGACGGAAACTCTCAAAAATTCAGAATGTTTCGCTAATCAAAAACTCCAAAAAATTCAATGTAAACATGTGCGGACAAAGGTACGAAACAGTGGCTGTGGTAGTGGGCTGCGTATATACACAGAGTTATTTCTGGGTTACAGCCGCCTATGCGTATTTTTGGCGCGAAATTTAAACAGGTGTTTTTGCTCGCATTTTTGCGAGCTCAGTAGCTAAAGGGTTAAAGTACACACAAAAATGATGTCCACAATAACAAAAACATTGTTACTGTTACAAATCCAGGGCTCAACAGACAATTTCAGGGCTGTAAAAGATACAGTTTCTTTTCTCTTGTCAGTAGCACCTTTAAATATGTTCATCTGTCCATCAGTGAATTGGCCAATCTGTCAAATTTTTAACAAACACATCTTACATGCATCTTTCTGTTCAACACGGGCCACTGAACAATAAGCTTGAGTACAAGATGACATCCACTTTTTGCAGAATGTTGCTACTATTGTAAATCTGCACTTGTTTTTCTTGACGGGGATTTAAATTTATTTGGTGCCTGTTTTTTACATGCAACAACAATTTTCTTCCTCAATAGGCTTCCTCGACATACATTTGAAGAGTAAAATGTAAGAGACAAGGCCCCCGCTGGCTAATTCAGATAATTCTTGTTCTTGCTACAGCCAATCAGCCCAAGACCAATGAGATTACAGGTTTAAATCCAGATCTGTGCCATAAATACAGCATTATATCAGGCCATTTGTCTGGTACCTTGCCACTGGCAGTGGATAACAATTTATAATCTATCTTAATCATAATTCTATCAAAAACCAGTAACATTGTTTCATCACTAATCTTTCAAAGAATACTGTAATTCACAGCTGAAGCTACAATGAGACAAATTTTTTTGGTGACTGGTCATCTGAACACACTCTTATAAAAACCTGAATGCTGGCTTAGCAGGAAAATACTGGCAAATTCAAGCATAAACATCACATTGATCATGCCACAATACCACTTATTATATGTTTGGATCATTTATCTTCACATGAACGCCTTTGCCAGGAATTATCAGCAGGTCACACAAAATCTGAAAGTGTCTCCTGCCTTGCAACTGTCTTGCTTAAACTGCCATCACATATGAAGTAACGATATATCAAAGTGAACTATCATGAGGTAGCAGCCAAAGGACAGGTTTCGAATTTATGGTAGTGTTTGTATGTATGCGTGAGGTTTTATGTCGTACTTCAGTTATGTCAAATTCCAGTCAAGTATCAAATGACAAAGAATCATAGGCTCTGTGAGCATATGTATACTGTGTCTTCATGTGGCAGGGCGAGTCCATGCCGCCAAAGGGGAATTGTAAAGATAAGGTTGAGTTTGCCGACTCACTTCCCAGATGTTCACTGTGAATATGAGATTCTTTAATGGATGCTACTGTAAAACATGATACCAACCTTGTCTTTACATTAGCTCATTCCTGTTTCCTTGGTCTGACCTCTCAACGCTGAACGCCAAGTGGGAGAGCAACAAATACCCTTTTTAAAGTCTTTGACCCCACCTGGGTCTGTCTCTAGGAGCAAGTCGACATGTTAACCTCAGGTTACTGTCAGTCGTTCATGTGGCAAATTGACAACAATTCATTGAGGAACCAGCTTTTCACAATGAACATCTGAAAACTAGAGGAAGGCGTCCTATGCACTGACTAACAAAAGTATCAACCTTGTCTTTACCATTGCCAGAGCGTGTTTAGACACTACTGACAAAGTTGTTTTAGTGTCTGAACTTTGGACTAGCCGATATTTAACCTCCGTGATAATATTTTTGTGATCGGTCGCCGGATGATCAAACTCGATTCCTTGTTTCCTGTTGATACTTGTTATTTCATTTTTTTGGACCAAGGTGCAGGGTTCACTTTTCACATACTACCATGTGAGATCTACAATACTGGGGCATAGATTGTAAATGAGAATTTCCGAGTCACTTGTTTTTGGGGACACCTGTCTGGAATTGATAGCTGAGACGACTATGAGTACAGACAGACACATTATTTGGTGGCCAACAGTAGTGTATTAAAGCCAGCACAGAAAGTACAAAGGTGTTCAAGGTAAGCTTATGAATCAAAACTGGACTGTGATAATATACGTAATCACAGCCGTACAGAGCCACACTTCACTGTACTTTATAGTTTCATACACTTCAGCAAAACGTTTTGTCCTTGCAAACAGAGTAAAGCAGACAGTGTTTTCCAATCTTGTCCACAACACTTTGGTCATATCAGAATATTCACATGCAAAGACGTGTTTGTGCTAACTGAGCGATGACTGGTCACACTTTTTTTTTCTGTGACTTTGTGTGACAGTCTTAGAATAATGCAAGGATTACATTTTTACACAGGCGTTGACAATGACACGTACTCTATGTTGTTTTTTTTTGGACTTGTACCTTTACTACATCCCCTCTGAAATAAAGAACTACCTAACGGTTCCGGGAATTCTGCTATGGTTTTCAGTTGTGTGATAAACAAAGTGTTACTTACCAAAGATGTTCAGAGTTTTCCTCACATATTTCACATTACCATCACCAACCACACGACATGGCGGATTTTTGTTTTCGTGGGTGACGTCACATTTACGGAGACACGCGAAGGTGAGGCAAAAATTACAAGTGACCGAAATAATCTTTAAAAGTTTATAAAATATCCTACATAGTCCTTATTCATCTTATGAGCTTTGAAAAACATCGATTTTATTTGCTTCTATCATATTCGATATCGCTCGATTTTGCGAGCGATACCAACGCGCAAGGCAAAACTAACCGATAAATCCTAAGTTACTAAGGGGGCGATACCGGCACAAGTACACAATCGCAGTACCGCGCATTTAAAATGATTCCTCAAGATTTAAACAGCTTTATTTCAGGACACACTTAAAACAGAATCAGCACTCCGGTATCCGTAGTAATTATACAAACATTCTGATTAATATTAGATTCAGTATCACACTACGTTATGCAGTCCAAAATACATGCCGCATGCGCAATCAAGGGGTGTAACTCTAGTAGGCAAACGACTGATTCTGGTGGACCTTCGTCCTGTTGTCATGAAAGCATTCTTGACCTACTTCGGTGGGTTTCACGCTGTATTCGGCTGTTTTATGCCACTTTCAAATCAATTTTGCTCATATGATAATAACACTTATCCCCATGTTGCAGTCCCGAGACACTGTATACCTGATATGTCAGCTATATGTTGGCCTATAAAGTGCTTGCATTATGAAGTGCACCGCCGTATAACGTTCAGTCCCATATTTTTTTTACCTTTTGATCGACCCGAGAACAAAATATATCAAGGCAAGAAAGTCCAGCCAAATTAGTCTGTATCACCATTGTCTTATTGTATGCATGCATTCAGTATAACGAGTTATATTACTGTGACGATGAGCCAACAAAGTTCGTCCATATATTGAACGTGCATGCCGCTTCACTGCAAAACAATACATAAGATAATTATAGAGATGGGACAGCCGCCCATCATCATTGACCTGTAGTGTATATGCTGTATGCGTAGTAACACCTGTCCATTATAACTGACATGCAGGGTACGCTGTATACGTTGTGACACCCGCCCATTATCATTGACGTGTAGTGTACGCTCTATAGGCCCTACGTAGTGACACACGCCCATTATCATTGACGTGCAGTATACATGCTGTATACGTAATGACACCCGTCCATTATCATTGGTATGTAGTGTATGGTGTATACGTAGTGACACCCGTCCATTATCATTGACATGCAGTATATGCCGTATATACGTAGTGACACCCGCTCGTAATCATTCACACTCAGTATATCCCGTATACGTATTACCGACACCCGCCTATAATTACTGAAACTCAGTACATGCCGTACACGTATTGTCGACACCTGCCCATAATCAGTGACAATCAGTATATGCCATATACGCATTGTCAACACCTGCCCATAGTCGGTGACACTAAGTATATGTCGTATACGTATTGTCGACATCCGTCCATCATCATTGACAACTAGTGAATGCTGTATACGTAGTGACACCCGCCCAAAATCAGTGACACTCAGTTTATGCCGTATATACGTATTGTCGTCACCCGCCCATAATCAGTGACATGCAGTATATGTCGTATACTTAGTGACACCCGCCCAAAATCATTGATATGCACTCTATGCCGTATACGTATTGTCGACACCCGCACATAATCAGACACTCAGTACATGCCGTATAGGGCTTACTTATAGTGAAATATTGCTCGTGCACCAGCTCTTGCGCTTGAGTGCTAAATACCATGAGCTCAAAAGAAAAACGGTCTTTTTCACTGAAGACTGTGAAATTGTAGCTATGTAGTGCCGCCTATATGGAAGTGGATTAGCTACGTTGTAGCTGCGACTGTCCGCCTACACTCTTAACAAAAGGGGTTCTTTGCCACTCCCATGGGTTCTGTATTGGGTTCTTTTTCATCTCCAGCACACGAAAGGGTTCTGAAACGCCTAGTCGGTTCTGTGTCTGAACTCATTTTTTGTTTTACCGCCGATTTCATTGTCACGAACCATATTTAAAGGGTTCCATATTAAACCTTTTCAAAAGGGTTCTTTATAGCACCAAAAAAGGGTTCTGCAGGCGAAATAAGCCAAAGAATCCTTTCTAGTTTCATAAAGAACCCTTTTTCTTTAGAGTGTATAGCTGTTTTATAGTTGCCAAATTATAATTATTTCACACGAATTTTATATACCAGACAAATCTATATAGTTTATATGCAAGTCAAAATTCCAATTACGGCTGGAAATGCCGGAACAACCTTCAAATTCATCGTCTCAAATACTCTGATTAGAGCTGTCTTTTGAATTCAAATGTTTGAACGCCATTAACCCTTTAAAAAAAAAATCTAAAAAAATAAATGAAAGTATATTTATGCATTGTTATAAATGGTCTATTTAGTGCTGCATACTTCGATTTCGAGAGGTTTTTTTTTCCTTTAAGAAGGTACATCGTTTTTTACGCTATGATGCCCGCCTCCAACTCCCGCTGGTTAAGTTGTGGTGATACGTCTACGGAAGATCTAGTTTCCATAAATTCCATTGTTAATGGTGGGCATTGCTTTTTACTCTATACAATCTCTACCCTTTCGAATACCCTTTGGAACAGCTATTATTGTACGCCCGGAAAGATCTATAGTTGAACTTTCCCAGTTAACGAGTTGTTCGTTGGCTTTTAAACTGATCCCTGCCAATCTCCACTGGTCAACTCAGGTGGTACATGTACAGCTAGAAGGTCTATAGTTACCAATTCCCTTGTTAAGCAGTTGCATATTGGTTGTTACGTTATTATCCCAGACAACTCATGCTGGATCAGCTGCAGGTCTATAAAAGACCTACTTGCCATAAATTCCCTTGCTAAACAGGTGCGCGTTGGTTTATACGTTATATGAGTCCTTTTAGACAAGCTACTACTGTACAACTAAATTTCTGATTGCCATGATCCCTGTTCATTAGGCGCACCTTTATTCTTACGCTACATCTGGGATTAAGGTAGATGTTTATCCTAATCTCAGGTTACATGTATGCCTATCCACTTTCTGATGCATATTTTTGTCATATACGCTGGAATGAACTATCTTAATTGAAAACGACGTACAACATCGGCGAATTAAAATAAATGAATAATCGAATGAATGATAGAATAATATATAGCTATATAAGCTGGATAGACAGAATGAATAAACAAATAGAATGTAAAATAAATGAATAACGACCATGTAAATTAATTGACGACTGGCAGCAATTAAGGGATGGACTGCGTCAATTTAGGCAGGTAAATGAATAGTCTAATCATCGCTGATTGCAAGGCTGGTGTCAGACATTGACAAATTCAGACTGTGCCTAGGATGAGCTGAATTCAGTTAGATACGTGGTGGATTAATTCAAGCGTGACCTAAGCCCATGCTTTAACCTAGGAAATCCTATCTCCAGTGTCAGCCAATCAACATCCATTCTGTATCCCTTTAAGATTATATTACATGTAGTTGGAAATAATGTGTGTCAAGAATATACCGTCAAGTATGGGTGCCACGGATACAACATCAAGCACGTATGTCAAGGACATTCCATCAAGCATGTGTGTCAAGCCTGTTCTACCAAGCACGTGTGTCGAGGATATTCCATCAAGCACGTGTGTCAAGGATATTCTATTAAACATGTGTGTCAAGGATATTCCATCAAGCACGTGTTTCGAGGATATTCCATCAAGCATTCCATCCATCAAGGATATTCCGTCAAGCCCATTCATCTTATGCCTCTTACATTTTAAAACGAGCTAAGCTAGATAAATGATATATGAACAGTTGCAGTCGATACATATTGATTACATATAGATACATATCGATATGCTGATTACACTTATACACCTTACATGCACTGCTTGTGCACTGTTTTGTAAATTAGCCTGTTGACCAGGAACATTCATTGCATTGTTGACGATTGTTATATGAATGTGTTTTTCGACACCTAGATCAAGCGTACATTGCATACACGTCGACCCATCCCTGCGGTTGAAATCCCGTCCCGTCATATAATATATATGTTAAAAAGTTCATTATACATTTGACAAAAAGCGGTGGATTTACCCCTACTGGACTCTAGTTTCCTCGACCCATGGGACCAACCACTGTGGTATTTAAGCGAAATATTCGCTCATTAAAAACAAGTTAATCAGTCAATCTGTATTTATTTGAATCTTATTGCCCCGCTCTCACCGTGGGGCCATGATGAACATGAATAAAGCGGTCGACGTTGCTAGCATATATATGGCCGTTTGCGCAGTATAACACTCGCTTCAAAGACCATTTGTCTTTGTCTTTGAAGATCTGTATACGTCTTATACGTGAAGGAATTCGTCAATAACTAGCCAAATGTCGGTGTTTTACCCTGAGCACACGGGTTTTTTTCCAGCCATAAACTGACCACCGTTGTATAAGTGAAAAGATCCACGCATAGCGTTTCTGAACAACCTTGAAAATAAATATTTAAATCTCTTTCATGGGAGGATGTACCGTACAGCATAATGTGGTTAAATACCAATGATGAAAACATCCTTGACAGTTTGTTAAATTGGCATCACCTCCAACCTGATTCCACGCAAACCATATTCCCAGTGGGCAGCCTATAACGATCAATATACCAATACTTCAGACTAAAACCTTGTATGTGCCAATAAGCCCTAGTTAGGTAGTGGTCTGACGTCACTCTGACGTGCAGACTGTGTAGACATCAAGGATACAGACACGTTGTTTGCCGGTGGTGACGTCACGGTTACGTCATATGTCTGGATCAGCTGCACTTCAAGACATGAGAAATTTGAAGACTGCTAACCTTGCTACAAAAGGTTTGCTTTCCCATGCATATGTACACATGCAAACAGAAATATGCATGTCGTTTATACGTAATGCTATAAACTGGTACAGACTGTTGTTTTTATGGGACAATGGCTTATCAGCTAGTTGTAAAGGAAGCCTTTAAAATATGATGTTTTAATCTGACCCTTCCTCACAGGGCATATATTTATATATACACTCGTTTTGACCGGTTTGGAACACTGTCCTCTGCCAGAAGAAAGGCAAAGTAGGGCAGTGTGTTAGTAGGTGAGATTTACAGCACTCATATCACTGGACTGATGCTTAACAAAGAAAGGGTAATGCGATCCACCGAACTTTCTATTTATACGATTATGTTCTGGAGAAACAAACCTCTCATATGACCTCACTGAGCCTGCATATCATCTCAAACTGTAGGCCAATACGGCTGTTCTTGGGTATCGCAATACATTAAATTGACATTTAGACGTACTCTTAGTCAATCATGTTAAAATCATGTTAAAATTAATATGAACTCCATATTATTTATTTGATGGATTGATGTTTTACGCCGTACTCAAGAATATTTCACTTATACGACGGCGGCCAGCATTATGGTGGGCGGAATCCGGGCAGAGCCCGGAGGAAACCCACGACCATCCGCAGGTTGGTGACAGATCTTCCCACATACGGCCTGAGAGAACTCCATATTAAGGTACATCTATTATGTATTAGTGTAGAGTATGTAAGAATGTATCATTACGTTTAAGTGGATGTCAAATGTAAGGGGAGGTACAGAGTATGGATGAAAAACTGATAGCTTACATATGCATCACAGCTATGTAGTCTTATGGATATTTAAGTGCACGTGACAAAGGTTTCGTTAATTTCATGACAGCCACCAGCATGTATGCGACAATACCAGCTTTTGATCAGATGGACATACACTGTACAAGCGAAATGAAGGGTACTGTTGAACAGAAACCCAAGAGGGTACGTTTGGTCTAGCAGCTCCAGTCTACTCGTCCTTCCGTCCGTTAAAATCCTTGTATAGCAACTTTTAACAAACTTATACCACACGTACACTTACTCTCATTCCTCAACATTTTCGCGTATGAAAGAGCAATTTTCAGGCCAATTTATGCATGTTTTTAATTTGATTTTAAAAACAAAACTGCTTTGCTTGATTGGCCAATTTCAAGGCTTCACAAAAAGTATACTTTTTATCAGTCTACAGAGAATTAAGCCCTTATAAAGTTGCTTGAATAAACACCATGCAAAGGTGTGAAAAGGTTGAAAAATTACTGTAGCAATTGGGAAGACTCTAATATATTTTTGGTGACCCTGGAAAATCTTTTCAAGGTCATTGAGGTTCATTCTAGGTCATAGTTTGTGAAAAGGTTGTAAACATGTTATGCCTTGACGTATTCAAGCAACTATCATCACAGTTTTGCCACAGTTGCATCTAACCATACGGAAGAAAACACTTTTGATTGACCTTGACCTATTTTCTCAAGGTTGCTTTGCTTATGTCTTATATATAGCTTGCAAACAAACTGTACCTCTGCATCATACAAAGGCCAATTTTATGGTGCATTCCATGGATTTTTTTAGTTTTGTGCTGTAAAATATTTTGAGTTAATGAAATACACATTTGTGAATTATTCCTACAACGTCGCCCCTCAATGTGGTAAACATTAACGCGATTTTAATAAAAGACAACATTGTAATAATACCTGAGCTATTTCAGAAGAGAAATTTTTCCAGGTGAGCTTCTTAACTCTATAAATCAACTTTTAATCTGGAATTCGCACAAGATCATGGGAAAAGCCTTGTTAGAGAAATGAAAAACAAATTAATCATGAATTTAATGCAATATGCATGCATCATTATTTTTTTTCAGGACCATGGATTGCGTGCGATGCAATATGTATGATGTATCAATCACTAGGTAAACTCTAAAATGTCCAAAGTGTGAATAAAGAATCTGAATATGATAACGAACATATCGGTGCTTTCGATTTTCTCGATGTGTCTTGATATTGCTTATATATTATCAGATACTTCAGTTATGTGCCATTATGAAAATAAAAAGGAATATATGATTTCTAAACTTATATGTGGGATACTTCATCGATGCATATATCTAGTGTTGTCTTTTCTTTGAATTAGGACTAGACGAATTAACATAGACTGTATCACATATAAGGGGCAGTACGTGGGATGGTCTTCCAGCAACCTGCGGATGGTCGTGGGTTTCCCCCGCGCTCTGCCCGGTTGCCTCCCACCATAATGCTGGCCGCCGTCGTTTAAGTGAAACTTTCTTGAGTACGGCGTAAAACACCGATCAAATAAATAAAGAAAATAAATCACATATAAGGGCATTATGACCGAACAGACATAGAGGCTTTTCAGACAACAGACTGCGCTGACAAGACGTACTGTCTGTTTAACTAAGGACCGGATATAAAACGTGTGATGATTTAAGAAGAGCCGATGGCGGGAGCTAGGACAGTGCCATCGGGAAATTCCGTCACTTGTGGCGCAAGTTCGTGCATGAGGATCCCAAGGTGACCTTCACTCAAAAAGTTAATCTGTTCAATTTAACAGAAAGCCTGTTGTCTAAGTAGTGCTAGAATGTATTTTGTTATCGTAACATAATACTCTATTTTATTCAACAGAATATTCTGTTAGCCTAATAAAATCTTTATGTTGAATTAATAGAATGTATGTGTTATATTTAACAGAATAATCTGCTGCAACAGAAGAATATATTCTAACATTACTCAGACAAAAGACTTTCCAACAGATTAATTTTTGAGAGTTTGTAGCTAGCTAGGAGAGGCTTCATCGGGACAAATACTACCTTGTTTTCTTGTGTATGTATATACAACAAAAGTTATAACATATATATCTATTACAGTGAAGGGCGGCTTATACGTGAACAAATGTAGGCCAACATCCAACTTTCACCTGTTCAGGCTGGCTTGACCTTTGGCCCCTGTGGTTCAGGCTAGCTTGACCTTTGGACTACACAGAGGTCTGAAGGGCAGTGTAACTGCATATTTTTGACACTCGCAGGTAGAACGCATCGGCTTAGCTGTGTTTTGAGCGGTGGTTTTACGAAGTGGATAAGAACCAGCTTTAGCATGTTACGCACGGCGTAAGGTGGGATCAGTGTACCGTGGCGTATCATGGTCAGTCGTCACACTTCAGCGGATTATACAGATCCGCTCTTCACTTGAACACTGTGAAGGTCATTTCAATGTCAGCGTGGCAATATCAGGTTTTCGCGGACTTAAAATACGGTGGCTGATAGCCAGGATCGTCACTTACACGTGTCACGTGACAAACCGGCAGTGTGTAGCACAAGCTGCATGTATATGAGATGGACTGTATTTGTTTAACTGATACGATCACATGTATGTGGTTGCCTGTTCGCCGACCTGAACTGCAGTTGACGTAGATTTATAGGCCGCGTATATATGTCGAATCATATAATGCGGATGTATAGGGCCTGTAAGCCATGCAGTTAATTATATTGTCAGGTGTTCGCACAATCCGAGACTGGGAAGAGCATAAGGCATGTGCATACCGTTTCCCCAGCTAAACCTGCATCCCCACCCTCGCACCCGCCACACACCGGTTCTCGATATTCTCCCCCACCCACCCACCCACCCACCCCTTCCTACAGGCAAAGCAGTTAATCAAATATACATGTGCTCACACAGTCTGAAAACTGGGAAGAGCACATGCGTACAGTTCTCCCAGCTAAAACTGCACCCCAGCCCTAGCGCGCCCACGGACCTTTTCATATTCTCCACACTGTACTCCTCACGTCGCCACCCCCTACCCCAGCTGCCGATCCATATGATTATGCGATGAATCTGAATTCTCTCACACTGACAGTCCAATCTGTCAACCATTCATATATTCATGCCTGTCTGGGGCTCCTTACTTATATGGGCCAGGCGTATAACTATAGTTTAGTATATAAGTGGTCGTCTTCTTCTGCTAAGCTGGTATTCTCTATAAGTACTTAAAGGCCAGGTTTGGACCTGTCACTCAAAACGCGAATTAACATAAAACCTGCATGAATGAAATCTCCACCTATAGAATTGGTATAACAAAAGCTCAGTGAACAAAACATAACTACAAATATGGACAAAAGCTTTAATACCTGCAATTCTTATATATATCACAGTGACAGGACAAATATGTCGATCCCCAGTGTATATATAAGGCCTATAGCTGCGTGCTAAGCGTCTTATACAGATGCTTTAACCGACCAAGTTGTTACCTATGTAGGACATACGAACGTATACAACTCTCAACACAAATAATAACAGAATGTGTTTTCCGGTCTGAGTTATGCTAAAATGTAACTGTACTCTGTTAATCCTTGCAGCAGATTATTCTGTTATTAATAAATGTAGCTCATATATTCTATTATAGATATACATGGAAACTGTATTACACAAACAGGATATTATGTTGAGTATGACACATTATCATGTTCTGATAACAGAATACATTCTATAGCGTCACTCAAACAACAGGTTTCTGTTAACACTAACAGATCAGGCTTTGTGTGTACATAGAGATTATCATCACACTGTGCTGATATGCATCGTCGTGTCTGCTCGAGTTCTCTGCGATTAGGTCGACATTATTCACATACGTATATAGACCTGCAAAGGCTTTGCAGCTATACTGTACGTGTGTACGGTGTTTACTGCTTATCCCGCATCGGACAAAATACTCCATATTTCATTGGACAATAACGGTCACATGAGGTACAGATATATTCTCGAATTCTGCACTCGACGTTACACCCCCATTACAACTATTGTAGTTCTGTGTATTTTAGGGTATAAAGTCTTTTTTTGCTCCCAGGCGTTCATTTTTGGTGTACAGGTGCATGCTTGGTATCAAAATGCTGGAAACTGTCTAAACTTTGAGGAGGTATGAGCTTTATTGATGAAAGTTTGAAATTCTGGGTGAGAGGACACAAGGTGTGAGGTAGTGATGAGGCTGCGAGTGACGTCCCCTTGGCGTTGCTAGGCACGCCTCCCAGATTTTTATGGCTTGTTTCTCAAAGGCTGGGCCAGGTATACACCAAAGCTTATTGGCCAAGGAATGTTTGGGACTGAGTTACAGCGCTGAACGTTAACATTGTCGCTTATGACAATTAATGGGGGGCTGAGGCCATGCGTGTCTGCTGAGTAGCTTACCTCCCCTAGTTTGGGGTCCAACAATAGTCGTATCGCAGATGCGATTCAGCTGTACATCGGTCTTCTGCACTGAATTGATGATTACGCTGTGGTTTATCGGCCGGGTCAGGAAATGAGTCGGCCGGATCAGGAAATGAGTCGCCCCATTTACATGCACTGGCAACGGATGGCATAAGTGCACTATAGCTCTGTATCATCAGAACGAATCTTGGTAATTTCGTGATGAAGTTGACTGAATACTGTAGACCTCTATGTTTGAAATATCTGTCTGGATATGTCTTTACACAAGGCTTTGGTTCGATCATTGTAGGACCTTGTGTTCGGACAAAGAAATTGTATGCAGGGCCGGATCATAGACAATGATCACAATATCGTCTATAAACTTTCCATTGAGCTATTGTATAATAAGCTGCATTAAGAGGAAACTAAGTGGCTCGTCTGTTTTGCTTGCATACGTGTATCAACAAGAACATGCGTCTGTATCTGTAATATGTTCACTGCACTTTTACTTATATAATTGGGGTAAGACCCAAATCGTCATCACTTGCTTGGATCATGACATCCGGATTTACGCAATCCTTTGATCGATACCCTCGCATTTGCCAGCTTTTTTCCCGTTTTACTTCACTTGCTGTACTGTTTCCTTCATTTGGCGTCAGCCCAAGAGCCGTAATGGTATAATTTATAGCACTCCCTTCATGAAGCATCAAGTCAATAACAAAGACTAAAACTGGCCGCCATTGTACATGTATTTACAGGTGAATAATTCTTGAGTGGCTTTAAACACATCTGTCATGGAAAACGCAACAACAAAATCCCGATTAAAAATTTTATTTTTCAAGAATCAGTGATATTACACAACGCTACATATTTTTTCCCCAGTTTTCTTTACATCCCTACACAACCACAGGGACAAACAATACACATGTGGGTGCGCAAAACTGTGCCGTAGAAAAACAATACATCAAAAAAATACCAAGGCAGAACGTGAAAAATGTTCGAGTACAAACTGACCCATACATTTCCACGCGTCCTCGACTCTGCCTCAGCGTATAACTGAAATCATAGGTGATGAATACAAAAAAAAAAAAAAAACACAACGGTTGGAGTACTGAACTGCAGGAGATAAACGTCCACATTTGACGTCAGTCGCCCCCCCGTGTGATGTTGGCCAAGAGCTAGCTTTTCCACATGCACAACCCGCGGAGTTGACACATCTGGGGAATAGCCCAGTGGTGCTACTGGGATCGTCTTCACATTTGTATTATCACGTCCGAAAGGCCAGTTCTATCCGACTGCTGGTTCACTAGGCCTAGCTAAACACGTATCGGGCGAGTATCTGGGATATATATATATGTGTAAACATGAAGTTCTAGGGTACACGGCTGCAGCTATACCTACATACAATGGACATGACTAAGTTTGCATACTTCCTAACGAGATCTGACCGTTTCCATAGAGGAGAGGACCTTGGTGGTTCTATGAAATACTGGTGCGAGCTTAATAAAGACTGCATGAAGCGAAAATAAGAGAGACTGGGTACACCAGAACTGCATGGAGACGAAAATGCCCTCTGGATGTGATAATACGTTATATAACGATCACCTGATTGGGGCAAAAAATTGAAAACTCGATATATGACGCATCTGCATGCAAGACCACATGAAAAAGTTGCACTTTCTCAACGGATCAAACAGTAAATGTCAATATTACACC
Organism: Liolophura sinensis; assembly: GCF_032854445.1. NCBI lineage: Eukaryota > Metazoa > Mollusca > Polyplacophora > Chitonida > Chitonidae > Liolophura > Liolophura sinensis. The sequence continues at coordinate 16,979,073 of NC_088306.1, forward strand.
CACGTGAACAAAAACATATCATTGCTTGAGCGCTAAAATTATGTGGCAACAGGTGTAAATAACGCCTAAAACTAGGCTTCCACAATTTATTCTTTGTGATACACTAAGGAGAACTTGGTTTATTGACTTACAGGACTTCATTTTTTTCATCTGCTTTAATATACGAAAGACGACCAATTTTTCCAGGATCCAATCCATTGTTCTTGCGTTTTAAATTTAATATGCTAAGCGTCATACTGTTTGGCATTTTTTTGTCCTGTCAAAAAAAAAACAATTTGGGCATCATACGAGGAATGTTGGACACAAACATAAGGGAATCACATCAAATGGTTCATCACATGATGCAAACAGACACAAAACATACCTAGAAAGAAAACAGAATTACAAAAACATATAAAAAGTACACTAACGGAACCTAAATAATGTTATTTTGTCAAAATTTACACATATTCCATCATGGTTAAATATATGTTCCCCTCAACTGACGGTTCAATACTTCCATATTAACATGGTTATCTACAAAAAAATTCAATACAGTTAAATTATGAAATGAGTACATACAAATTAGGTTCCAGACATTTCATTCTCAAAAGTTGCATTTCAGGCACTGGATTCTAACACCACGCACACAGGGAACAAGAGGACACCATTGGTCTACTTTACAATCATTTACAACTTTAAATTCACACCCAATTAGTTTGAAATATATCCTTCAGCCTGCCTGGAACAAGCAATGTAAAACTGGTTCACCATCCACCTAGCTACCCCACAACTTTGCAGCACACAGGCTAATAATGCTGCAGGATTTAGGCTATGTTCCAGCATACAAGCTAAAATCCACCGGATCAACTAGGAAAATAAAAAGGACATTAAATTTAAAGCAGGTAAAACTCTCCTCAGCTTTTAAGACAGGTTTAGCAGTAACATCTATATCCCACAATCCGTGTTGCTCAACTCCAGTCTGTGTTGATCCTTCCAATTCCTAACAAATACTGGATATCCACGCCCTTCGTGACATGTACATAATCGGGTAGCTAAAACACACGCACAAAACAAAACTATGACAGAGGATCCTGAGTATTACAAAAGCCATCATTTATCTTCATCAATAATGTATGGATTTAAAACAGATTCCTAATGAAAACTAGACAAAGGTGAGGAATAAAAATTACATATTTGTTTTGCATAACTTTAAAAAAAAAAAAATTCCTGGGAGTCCTTCAAAGCTTTACAATACAACAGAAATGTGCAGTAAAATGTTTTTTTTTTTTTTTTTTTGCCTCAAGAACATTTGCCTCAGTTATCAGTCAAGCTGGAAACGCTTACTTTCTTCCAGTAATATTAATGTACACTTCATTAAAAAGCGATTTAATTTTCTATAAAATGTGACCTGATACATAGAGCAGCTTTATTTATAGAGAAGTATTTAATAACAAAGTGAAACCTGCTACAACAAGCAAGACCGAAAGCAGATACAGACAGCAACGCAGCTCCCAACTTTAATAGACTTTCTTGATTATCCAAGACTGTTCTTTGGCAGGCTGATAACAATGAGCAGCTCTGAATAGCTTAACCTATCATACTATGTTTACATGTACTCAACACTGATTCTCAAAGCTGATATTAAATGCATTTTCAACAACTCCAAACTGTAGGACAATTTGAAGACAGCTATTTAGCTTTAATAAGTCGGGTCATCTCTATGTACACCAAGCCTGAATGTTACAGCTGACAAGTTTACTGGACCACCCCCTTTCAGAATAATGGACAAATCCTTAACAGGACCATACCACTTTCACAACATGGGGGATATAAAAAAACAAAGGTCAGCTACAAAATTCAAGCCTGAAAACAGCAAACTGAGAAAAAAGCATGAGTGTGGTGAAGACAAGATGCAACTGTACACAGGGAGACCCGACATATTTATACATTTGTGAGATTTCTATATAAAACACTACATAATCAGATAGAACTAGCTAGTGGCTTTACGTTAGTCAACCATAAGCTCAAAATGCACGCTGCCTGCTCTCTCGTTGGTATCATAGGCAATGTTCTTTGCGAAAGCACGGCAGCGGACCATGATGACAACGCCATTGGTTACATTCGTGAACTGTGCAAACATGATTGGCTGGCGATATCCTTGCTGGTTGAGAAAGGGGAAATACTTGAAGTGGAATCCTTCTGGAGGGTAATATGCCACATTCCCAATATTTTCCTGGTCCGATGGGTTCTGAAAATAGAAGACACCAAAGAACATTAAATTACAGACAGGCGGAAGTTTACTTTCCTTGTGGCTGAACATGGCATTCACCAATATTTTTCATCACATCACATCACAAGTTTTAGCAGGCCTGCCTCAATGATGAGATATAATATTGTTGTCCAATTGAAAATCCCTGCTAAAACCTCCATGACACAGGAAGATTCAACTGACCAGCACTTGGGTCTATCCCTAGTCCCGCAAGACTAGAACTCCTTTTCTTATATTGGCCTAGTGCCTCAATGCCAACAGTATTAATTTCGCACTCAACGAAGGTCCAGGCCGATTTTCATTATTATAGAACAAGTCTTGTGCAAATAAAATACACCAAATTAAAGGCCTGCCTTCCACACCGCGACCATATGTCCCTACTAGCTTTAGAATAGATATATCATAGCCATGAAGGCTTCCATGGCACATGCTCCTCGGACGTGGCCACCATGTTAAGCAGATACATATAGGACTATACCAAAAGAAACACCGTGATATAAAAAAATGGCCAAAACATGTCAAATAGGATGATTTTACTATCTAGTTTTCAATGACTTCTGAACCTACATGACTAGCACTGAATAAACATGTGTTAAAACACCTATTCTGCTGGAAGTTCTTACCTCTCCAGTACACCTGATATTGACAGCATTATCCATGTAGCCTCCACCCACTTCACCTGGGATTGACCCATTCTCATACTTCTGTGGCATCCAATTGTAGATCTGCAAATGATACATACAAAGACCTAATGTACACTTGTGTGCTTGATGTCAATCTTGATACCGTTAATTTGTAAGTTGTGTTTTGTATTTTAATTTGTCATTTTCCTTTTGTTGCCTGTTTACGGGCATGTATATATGTTTTTAGTTACAGCAAGCTAGACCAGACATCTTCATGAAGATCTTTTGATCAAGACATTTGAAATTTCATATAAAGTCAACCTTCAAGTGACACGTTTTGCCAGATGCAGATTTGACTGATCCACTCACCTTATAAGGAATAGTTAAGAGTTTTCATGAAGTTTGATTAATTTCTTGTACAAAACTCTTAAATGTGGACTTGAAAAGTATCATTTTTAGGCTTCAATACACATCTAGAAGTGCACTTTTACAGGCCAAACTTTAAATATGGTATTTAATTCTCTCTCCACAGATTTATGCAACTAAAAGGAGGGAGGTCCCTAACACATACCTGCATGTAGGTGTTAACACTCGGCTGTATTAAAACACATCACATTGTCTCACTTTCATATAACTTCTCTATTCATTAACAGTTATCACATTTTAGTTCTAGAGGTCAACTGCTGCCTTTCAACCTGATTGAACATTAAAGCAGTATAAAGACATTTGTCTACACTGCCTTTAATCCGAGGGTAAGAAGCCTACAGTTGTTACCTTGTTTAGCTTGATGAGCACACATGGCTGACCGTCGTCGTACCCAAAGTCGTCCTGTTTGATGCAGGGATTGCCCTGTCCCAAGTCACGACTCAGATCAAACTTGCAGACTTTGTTCCAGTCTTTCTTCTCTCTGTAATTAGGGATACTGGAGCAGTCCATGACGTTTTCACCCACCTGTCCAGCATTTTCATAGACTACAAAACAAAAATGAAACCAGAACACTCAAATCCACCATCAACACTGAACAACTAATTAAAGTGTGTCAACTTGTTGGTGAGAAACTGGCACCCAAGAAATCTGTTATTGACCGTACTATGCCAGGAGCCTGATTAAATCATTATTCTTTAGTTCATTCAGGTGTACAACTATACTCAAGAATACTTCAGTTCTACAACAGTGGTTAGGTTTACGAATCAGGTCTGATACAAAACAGCAGGCCTGTAGCTATCTCTTTCAGCTGTGGTTGACAAATGTCAATACCCATGCAATCCAACTGCTGCTCTGAATATTCCCTATGTTCTTGACATATGAAGTTCATCAGCCACTACTTACTTAGTGAACGACAAGATGGGATTTTGATGCGTGATTATTGCTTATTTATTTGATTGTTGTTTTACGCCATACTGAAGAATGTTTCACTTATATACGACAGCGGCCAGCATTATGGTGAAAGGAAAACTGGCAGAGTCCAAAGGAAACTCAAGACCATCTGCAGGTAGCTGCAAGACCACAGCAAGGAAAACTGGCAGAGTCCAAAGGAAACTCAAGACCATCTGCAGGTAGCTGCAAGACCACATATGGCCAGAGAGGAAGCCAGCAAGAGCTGGATGAACTTGGAGCGACTCCAATGGTGGGATACTCCTGGGGCATTGCGCCGTGCTGGTGTGCTAACCCACCTCGGCCATGCAGGCCCTGCCAACAGTTCAAAACACCACGCTCAATCTTGAAAATCAGCTAAAAGCAGTACTGCATCCTGGAGGGAGTAACTGCCTCATGACAATTAGGGTAGCACCGGGACCATATCACAGCCCTGCCACTCATACGTAAAACTTACATTTGAGGAAGGCCTCAATATGATCTGTGTAGGGTTTATATGTGGAAGGCTTGCCCTTGATGAAGCGTATCAGTGTGGTCTTCACATCAGGAAGGGGGCGAAATCCTAGGCCTGAAAAACAAATAATACAGTTCAGTATAACTTCAGTCTTCAATCCAGGTTTTTTGAGATCCTGGTGGAAGTAATAAAATCTACTTCCATGTATTCAGTGCAACAACTGCTCTCCCAATAATTTCGTAAAATCCGACAGGTAGTTCAACTCCATTAAATAAATCTTTATGCCGATTTTTACTCTGGACATTAAATTAACTTTATGCCATATCATCCACTCTTGAAAGATTATGTTGTTTTCCCTTGAAGTGAACAGATGAGATCAATGTTTGTGGATATCCAAAATAATCTTGTTTTATAATGTATTCACAGGGGCGAAATATAAAGTATGAACTCGCGAGAAAATGATCTATCTGATCCCCTGTATGGCTCTTTCGAACATTTGTTATCAAGTGTGACTCCTCTAAGCGCCAACACAGAAGTTTTGTGCTGCTCAGATACTACACGCAAAAGGCCTGTATTTCAAACTCTGACTCAAGATGACGGAGATGTTTTTATAGATCTGTGTACTAGTACATGTAATACCTTAATTCAACTTTTTTAAGCAGGAAAGCGTTAATTTCATTGTGATTTATGCAACATTTTAATTTGATTTTGGAGATTTAAACTACACTTTCAGAGATTAAAGCTGACAATCTCAGGGCTTCACAAAAAGTATAACTTTATCAGTATAATGCCCTCAGAATATGCTTGAATAAAAAGCTTGCAAACATGCAGAAAGGTTGAAGAATTACAGTAGTACAAAGGAATCACTGCCATGACGATACCTGGATTATCTCTCAGAAGGCTGTCCTCTCCAGATAACCTGGGGTAGTCCCAATCAATTGTCTGATAGAACACGGCTATCATAGCAATCCAGAAGCCAGCCAGACAGATATAGTAGATCACGTAGAACAGGATAATCTTGGCTGTGGAAAAAACAGAAAAAAGGCATGGTCAAAATAAGCATGCAGATGGTTAAAATAGATGGGCAGTTCAGTGGTACACTTTCATTTCTACTGCCAATGGGAATTATTATCCTATGTGAGGATAAACCAACAAATTGTACAAAAATGTGCAAATTATTTTACAGCAGATTTTGAAACAAAATCAAAAGATGGTAGGTTGGAGTGAGTGCGAGTGCTTGGGGTTTAACATCATTCTCAACAATTTTTTACTCCTTGAACAATCAGTGCATCACTAGACCAATGAGCCAGGCGAGAATACCAGCCAACTCTAACCTCTGAAGTTACCCCTTAGCACAGACCCTCATATTGCTCCCATAGACGTTTTGATGGATTCTCTCCACACTGAATAATTCCAATAAGTTATTGGCAGTGCCAGGCTCCGGGACACCACAGAATTCAGATGAGTGTAAAACTAACGAATAAATGCTTTATTTTTAAAATTGGTAAAAACTTTGTTTTCGACCTTGGCCTTCCCTATACATACTGAACACAGTGTGACCAGACCTGTTTGATTGATATGGGGACATGAGCCATTGGTAGAATTAAACTGGAGGAGTGATTGAGATTGGGGATTCAACTCCACACTGGCAGCATTTCAGCTATATTGTGGTGCAAGTCACAACATAGGGTAAGACAGTTAACAGGGCACATGTATAGTCACATGCAAATAATCACCATGGCAACCATATTAAAACAAAATGCCTGGTTTCCTTGATATATGTAGTTACATGCATTTAACACTCCAAGAACTTTGTGCAAGAGAGTGAAATCAGTTTTTCCTTGCTTTCTCTGAAAAGGCCTATCCCATTTTACTGGATGTTCTGATTTATTAGCATGCAAGTTTCCCTTAGTCTTTCTGGTGCATATTAAATGCAAAGCAAGCTCTTCTGCAATATCAATATTGAGCCATTGATTATTTCTTGTAACTGTAGATTTACCAATGAATACCACCTGCAGATCATATCTTCACTTCTCTCAATCTTGGCTAATGAAAAACCACCCTTTTTGATATGGCTTCTTGTTTACGATTAGAGCTTTCCCACTACAGTTATCTGCATATAATATAGAATCATATAATGTTAGAGACTATTCGGAAATCATACACCGGACAGGAACTGACGCCAGGCCTGTAATGAACGGTGCAGGCGACCTACATCATTACAATATTCGATGCAAAGAGATGCAAATAGGCCTAACAGGTTTTCCGTGGTCAGGGCGAAATGTAATTAAGTATACTAATAAACACAAGTCTAAAATGTAAACCACAGGCATCATATACACATATCAGCGAATAATGTCACAACAGATGCTGGAAAATGTCATGCAATTACAAAATGCACCCCTGTGTTTGTTGGTCGATGTCGAAATTCGGGTCATAGCAAGTTGACCCCTGCAAGGGTACGCAGAGGAATTCGTAAAAATGTAAGTAATATACATACCCCAACTCAAACCGGTGCGGCCAAGACATTCCGATGTTTCTGGGTTCCACACAAACGTAGCAAACTCTCCAAGCCTTTGGCCTATCGTTTGCTTTTGTGGGCCGGTTGCGCCCGTATCAGCTTCAGAACCTACAGTCGACGCCATTTTCCTGGGATCCGCTTCGGCTTGTGAGAGCGTGAGTTCTGTAGTACCCGGATGATCAGTCCAGGCATGTATAGTCGAACAAATTTAAACTTGCTCTACCAGTGATGGGGGGATAACTCTTGGTTGAAGTAGTTCTCTGTCACATGCCATGTGCAAATTTGAAAGTCCCTGTCTGACGGATAATACTGAAATGATTAAAATTAAGCACTCTCAAAATATGCCATCTCAACTTAAAAATACATGTAGGCTGCTTAGGACACAGAATTATTAAATGTGTTTGCTGCTCAAACCTAGTTTAATTAATTTAGACGATGATGTCTATTTTCAACAATTTGTGATATTTAGGCCTACCTGCCTGAATATCAGAAACTGTTAAAAATACGTTGAATTTAGTTGAACTAGCTCAGACCACGGAGGCTATATACGTTCAAACAAAGAGAAAGGCGAGGGGGAGGAAGAAGGGTGAGTGGTGTGGGGGTGGTGGCGGTGGTAATGAGCCATAAATATCCGAAGTCAACATATAAATAGATATAGCAAACAAGCAAAAGGATAAATGAATTTATTAATCAGTATTATAGAGGGTAATCACCTGTTATGGTATATATAAATGTGTCGTTTAAGCTGGAATAACGCGGAAACGGAGTTATATTAGTTCAAGCCTTGTATACTGCTTTAGACTCATAGTTTTATCTGTTTTGCTGAAATATCCAGCGAGTGCTCTTGATTTATTTGATTTATTTGATTGGTGTTTTACGCCGTACTCAAGAATATTTTACTTATACGACGGCGGTGGGAGGAAATACAACAGAACCTGGAATCCCACAACCACTTGCAGGTTGTTGTCAGACCTTCCCATGAATGACCGGAGAGGAAATTAGTATGAGTTGGACTTGAACTCATTGTGGCTGCACTGGTGAGAGGCTCCTGTGTCACTCCGCCGCGCTGGAACGCTACGAATACACATGACGATAGACAATCTCTACATATCCGGGAAAGCAAGAGCAAACAGAGAGTATAAAACTTCTTAGTTTTCATAGGTCATTTATCTCGAGAGCAGGATATAATATTTATTTATTTGTTTGATTGGTGTTTTACACCGTACTCAAGAATATTTCATACGACGGCGGCCAGCATTATGGTGGGTGGAAACCGGGCAGAGCCGGGTGGACACCCACGACCATCCGCAGGTATCTGGGAGACCTATGACATAATAAAACAAATATTTAACTTCAATGGTTCCGTACAAATGTACAGTACACCTATATTGCTGGGAGTGGACCGTGATCTAGCCGGGTTTATAAAAGCGTTTGCCCGTCAGTCCGACAGGAGTGGACGTGTGGTCCATGAATGGCTGTAGCCGCTTATATAATTTCATCGAGAGTGATCTCCCCTGAATCTGAATTTGAATTAATCAAACAAAACTATTTGTGGTTGTAAATATTCACTTCCCAAGGTAATAATACAGAAATAGAAAATAAGTTTTAAACAGTTATCTTATATTTTTGCGGTCATATTTGTTGTCTTGTAATTAAAATGATCTATTACGCGTACCTTACGTCAGATGTCTAAAAAAGTGCTAGCTATATACATGTATAACACGCTCATGATGTCAGTGGGCATAGCTGATACAATGCTCCACAGTTTCGAGAATAAAGATATGAAGAGTACATTAATTATTCCTTTCCACTTAATACTTCTACATTTTACACAGTGTATATAATATAAACTTCACTAGGTTGCAAGCGCAGATCTACCACTTTAGTTGAGACGAATCGCTCTGTGGAAGGACAGCATTGTTGAAACTTGTTTTTTTTGGTCTTTTTTTTTAATTTTTATTCTGTTTTTTTTTTATTCTTATACTTACATCATCTCGTTAGTGTGGCTGCAATATTCCCATATCGTAGCGCAAAGCCTATCAGTTAGTCAGTCAATCAATCAATCGATTTATCCATCGATCAATCGATCCTTTCAATTATTGAATAAATCTGTATATGCCTTTATCGACCAATCTGTTGAACAAATGACTACTATAGTACCTAAAGGATATCAAGCTTCGAATATTGGCACTTTATACAGAATCGGCGTTGATTGGCTAACAGTAGAGATAGGGATTCCTGGGTTAAATCCTGGAGCCCTAAAAACGCTTGAATAAATCTGCCGTACATAAAATTCAGCTTATTCTAGGCATAGCACGGACTTGCCTGTCTTTCACACCAGCCAATCAGAATCGATCCTGTGCCCCTTTAATAAATGCGAAACATTTGCAGATTTCCATACATATGTAAGTTCTCTACATTGTCCCCCACAGAACTACTTTTACTGTGTTTCGATCCAAGGAGTGCATGGGGAATATACTGTAGTACAGACGTCCATTGAGCAGATCTATATATACAGAGACGGAGCTGTTCTATGAATTATTAAACACTGTTTAATGTCAGTTTGAAATGTCACTGATGAATGTATATGCTGGGTCGGTTGATCCCAGGACGGGAGATGACGATAGCAGGGAGAGAATGGGATACTGTTACGGACAGTTACGTGCATTATCCAGCAGGTGTAGCAGGTGGGCGTCTGGACAGGGAATATCACGGACAAAGCCGGACAAAGCCGAACTCGTAATCCGGCTTTGTCCTACAATTCCTATTTGCAGGATGCTGGTCTACTCATGCGCACTAAACCTGCGGGTATGTACGTTTTAAGTGATAACGAAGGTGATAGCCATGGTTTCGTAATTAGGCCTCATCAATTTTTTTCGGAATACCTTTAATGCTCACAGCGAATATATGGTGAAAGGGTAGGTCTGTGATAGAGGGGTGCTGCAGATCACATAAATGCTTATACATACACTCAAAAATTATTGTCTTAATTTTAACAGAAAGTCTGTTGTCGGAGTGATAGCGGAATACATTCTAGCATCACTCAGACAACCGACTTTCTGTTAAAATTAACAGATACATTTTTTGTGTGTACGACTCAAGTAAAATGGTACATTATTCAGCAGGGCCAGAAAGGTATGGGTCAGGTCGCTTTGTTGATTGGACTGGTACTATACCTGCGTGTCACCGATTGGTCAATAATAAAGATTTCTGGACCGAATGCTTGTTGAATGGTCAAAATCACTGCATTCCGATTGGCCAGGCAGAAGCTGAGAACTGGAAATATTCAACCGGTCCGTGGCTAACAAAATTTGACAAAAATAAACAAATCATAACACAAAGATTGGTCACTGGGGCATGTGTTCACCAAACCTCTGCACGAAAGACTACATATGGAGCGCAATGTGTATAACACTTGTCACTCTATCACTACTCACGTTTTCTCGAATTTACCTGCCTTATACTACATACTGCGTGCTCATTTAAAAATGACGCAAAACAATTACTACAACCTCATTCTTCCTGGGCACATAACTTTTCAAAAATAAATTAATTAATACAAAATTTCACACAAAGTTAGCTGAAATAGAATTAACCTTGGTATTCCCCTTACTTAATAATTGCACTTTGATTATATACCAAATGTAGGCTTAAGCCTTTATTTAACAGTAACACTTCTCCGATCATTTAATAATTATGGTGTTTTCTTGACACACAATAGATTCTCTTCACAATGTCAAATAACCGCAGTATGTATGTTCATGTTATAGACACATGACACGACACTCCCGTTGAACGATTGAAAAGACGGCATAGATTTAATCCCGCTAGGTGGCGCCAGTGTGAAGCAGGACCAAGAGCCATTGTTCCGTTAAAAAAGGATTGTAGCATAACGTCTACACCGTTACAATGTATCAGGGTTTTTTTTTGTTAACGTCAGACTGTTTTTAATGTGGCATTATCGTGATGAGCTGAAAACGGAACATTTGACGTCAATAAATCGAGTTCAAAGTTCTGCTGTCGGGCGTTTTGCCTGTCTCCATTAGTAGATGCCTTCGTGCTATATATGCAAGCCACCCTTGAAATCTGTTACTTGTCAACGTTTAAAATTGATAAGAAGGAAATCCATATCAAATATTCAAATCAGATTTTTTAAAACCAGTTAACAGATTTATGATCAAATAAATAAACAAAATTAAATGTGAGTCACACTTTTTAAAATTAATTCCCACATTTTACTCCAATAGTCGCATGAACATTGATTTGCAAAACGTATCACTTCCTTCTCCCTCCACACCAATTAAGTGATTTGTTTGTTTCAGTTTAACGTCGTTTACCACATTACATGTATTTATATGCAGGTGGGGGCGTCCGTGGCCAAGGTGATTAGCGGGCCAGCGCGGCGCAATGACCCAAGAGCCTTTCGCTAACGCGATCGCTTTCAGTTCAAGTTCAGCTCATGCTGTCTTTCTCACAGGCAGTACGTGGAAGGCCTAGCAGCAACCTGCGGATGTTCATGATTTTCTCCTGGGCTATGCCCGGTTTCCTCCCACAATAATGCTTGTTTAAGGGAAACATACGACGTGAGAAACCAGTCAAATAAATCAATAAATAAATATTGAAAACGTTGTCTCTGACGCGTTTCCGCCATACACGAGATTCCCACCAACTCTGGCCCAAAAGAGTGAAGCACTGACGTCATGCGTTTTGTTGCTAATATCAACGCGATCGTCATACAAGCAGTAACAAGAATGGCGCCGAAACATGTACGTCAACCTCCTCCTGCTGCGAATATGCAGAACTGTGAATATCCAAGCGAGATAAACGCGAGTACAAAGCGCCGAAAAAAGGCGGACAGAAAGGAGATTGGTGATTGTCTTGGACAAGAAGACCATATTGATAAGAAAGTGGTGAGTAAATTATATTGTTGTTCTACAGATCTACACCGTATGAAGTGTATAGGAGTAGACCTATCCCTACACACAATCATCATCGCTGTATTTTTCAGCGTGTATAATTTACTCCTAGTTAATTAGGCATTCACATGAACATTTAGAATAAAATCGTAACTGAGATATATTTAGGATTAAGAGGATGTATATTTCTCCGGCTTCGTGTGGCCATTTTCCAGCTATCACACTGTCGCTTTTGCTTTTGTCAGCAAAAGAAAAATGCAAACTATGTACTCCATGTAGATAATTAAGAAGATGATATTTTTTATAAATGTCATTTTATTAAATCATGATCGTTTTCCATGCATGTAAAATGTATAAAAGGTCAACTGTATGCACTCATGCCACAATATGTGTTATGATTACGAAGGTATTAAATAAATGGATGTTTTCGATTGTTTTATTTCGATAGTGCATGCTGTACCGGTATTGCTTTTGAGAGCCAATATGTGCATGTCATGGCTAATCAAACAATCGTTTGTTTATGGTGAATCACTCCGAGAAATTGGTCAACCAGGCTGGGGTTGTATCTAAAATGCAAAGATTTTTTCAAAGATGTTATTTGTAAACTGATCTGACGGTGCAGATTCCTCTAATCTTTAGTAAATTTTCACATATTGTGTACATACGTGTTGTCTTTACGCATGTATGTTTTGTTTCTCTTTCAGGTGAGGACTGCAGGTGATGATGAACCAACCTTTCGTGTACCGGGTCCTAGAAAAAGACGAAAACGTCAAAGACCCTCCACTGATCCAGTATCACCTGGCCAACCTGTCGCCAAAAGAGGCCCTAGAGCAATTCAAGAAGAGGCCAAAAACGGTCCGGAAACCAAGAATGGCCGGACAGGTACCCCTATCATAGCGGAAGCCAAAAGGCGAGGCAAAGATCGAGGTGACACCAAGGGTTTTGAGACAAGATGGGAAACCAAAAATGTCCAACAAGGTACGCGCGCCATTGTGAAGGAAAACGGACGAGAGAAACATGGCGACCAACCCATGCGGGATGATCCAAGACCGGAAGTTAAGAATGCCCGGCAAGGTACGCCCACCATTGTGGAGGAAAACGGGCGACATAACCATAGCGATGACTCCATGAGGTCTCCGTCAACACCGGAACCAGGATCGGCACCGTCAGGTTTTCACCAGATCAGGGTGCCATACCTGAACGCTGAAGAAGTCAGGTATCGGAGGACGGTTGGGGGAATGGTGAAGATATTCGGAGAAGGAGAGTATGGATATGTGGTCAGAGGAGAGTACACTCCGACAGGTGCTGATGAAGCTGCAGACGTCGTGGCCAAGTACGTCAAGAACGGCAGATCGAGCTTAGGTGGCAGTCACTACGAAGCTCGGATGTTGGCGCATCTATCCGACACAGGGTGTGTGCCGAAAGTTTACGGTCTTTTGAAAGACGAAACGGGCAAGGGCGAACCTGCCATAGTGCAGGAATGTGTGGGTGGTGGGCTGAGCTTAGAGGACGTCCTTAAACTGAAAGCCGCTCAGTCAACGTGGGTGGAATTGTGTCTTCAGTCAGCCCAAGGCCCTGAAAAGATCCACGCCAAACATGTCCTCCTCAACGACATCAAAGCCGACAACATTTTGATGGCTTGTGCTCCTGGAGGAAACAACATTCGGTTCATCGACATGGGAATGGCTTCTTACAAGTGCGGGGTTCGCTTCCGGTCTGAAGCATCCATGGCCAGAAGCCATCACCTCGCACCGGAAGTGAGGGAATGCGGCGTGACCTCTGAACTATCGGATATCTACAGCTTGGGAAAGGTCATCGAAAGTATCGCCCTCAAGGCCAAGAATAAAGTGCTGCATGCCACTGGTCAGCTGATGACATGTGAGGATCCTTCTGAAAGATGTAGTTTACAAACGGTAATCGAACTTCTCAAAGAATTCGCCAGTCGGATGGCTCAAATCCGATCAGTTCATGAACAGAATAATCTATGACTTCATGTACACGATAGAATCATTTTAGCGGAGTTTATCGAATCATGCATGTCTACATTTAATTATGCACTCAAGAATGTCGCTCTGCCATGCACAATACAGACCTATACACGTTGGACGTATTTTATAATTACCGTATACTTAACTGTAGGGCATCTATAATCATATATAGTGGGTGATATGTGTGATCCACTTCATATAAAACACGACTCAAATGAGTAAATAAATCATATCCCCATATTTCAGGTTGTTGAACAATACTGTTTGTGCGATACCGTGTGATACACGCAGTCATGTCCAATTAACACAAGCCTTTCAAGTACATGCATTCCACAATGTTATAAATGAGGTTCTCTCCATGCAGAACCAGCTATGTACGACATGATAACTTTTCCAAGAACATCCAGTATGAGCTATACGTTTTTATCGTGCATATGATATGTTTATATAGCTGTAGCTGTAGGTACATGTAAACAACTGTGCATTGCTGATGTTTGGAGTAAGGTGTGATATTCAATCTATATTTGAAGATACATGTGATATAAGGTACGTACCCTATATAATTTATTTTTCTTGACAAGATTGTGGAACACTGTGTTTAAAATAAAACTGGTCACATATCTGAAGTCCCTGTGATGGTGTTTGTTGGTGGTTTATTTTTTAACTATAATGGTATTACTTTATGACAGTCTCGCTGTGCATGTAGGTCTGCTTACAAGTCAGACACTGTATATATAGGTATTTTGACTTGGCGCAGCATCAAAGGGAAAGCGCTAATAGGTTTATGCCAGTATGCCCGACCCAGTATTAGGGCATGTACATGTACCGGGTGGTGGTGACACTGATACTGTCACCGCATCCTGTTGTGTTTCGCATCTTGTGTCGCATCATGTTTCGGTGAAGCAGAACGATTACAGTTTGAAGTCATTTGGACAGCAAACGAGACATGGGATAGTGAAATGATCTCCAAAATCTTAAAACGACGCGCAACTCGAACCGATATACAATGGAGGGGAAAAACAGACCTACTTATATTTACGCACAGATGTAGGGCCATGATGGTTATGAAGGTATGTTACCTCTAATCAGTAGCATGCTGCGTGAAATATACTCGCTCTTTCTTGCATCAATATATGTGTATTGGTATCGTATCTACTTTCCAAGATATAAGGCGACTTAGAAACAGAAATTTAAAAATATGGAATGGAGATGAGAAGAGTTATCGTTCTTTTGTCCAGTTAACATTTATCGCAATCAAGGTATTGCGATGCGATATTGCACCATGCAACGACGAAGCAATGGAACAGAGCGACACTGGATGTAATACAGCAGTATGGAAGAGAGCACTGGACAAATGAAACCGAGCGAGTGTTGGAAATGCGAATGTTTGTTGGCCTGTACCGGTAGCCTACGTGTAAAAATTGATGTACAGAGTAACATGGAAACCGCTTACAGGCAGACAGTACTTTGGATTGCTTAATTTTACCTGATTTCTGAAAGCCTCCCAGATTACACCGGAACATCAGATGGAAATGCTATTTCGTTAAAACACAAGCTACCGCATTCTGATCAGATAATGAATGAATAATTGACATGGTATACGCCAAATAAATAGCATTACAAATACGCAGTGGTGGGAACAGTGGTGAGATTACAAAGAGTCTGTACATGGTTTTCACGTTTGGATGAATGCAAAACATGAAAGGTAATTAAAAACATACATAAAGAACGTAGTAAAGCACACTTTAAGAACCAAACGTGAGGTCAAATGCTCAAAACTATTCTCAAGGTCATTTTACATATACCAGATCATACATATCAGACATGTAGAATAGGTGTGTGATTTAAAGGTAAGCTTTGGGGCCTTTGTAGCCGAGTGGTTTAGCATGCCAGCATGGAGCACTGACCCTCTCGCTAGTGCGATCGCCGTGAGTTCAAGTCCACCTCATAGTGTCTTCCTCTCCGGCCGTACGTGGGATGGTCTGCGGGTAACCTGCCGATGGTCGTAGTTTCCCCTCCAGGATTTAGCCATTTCCTCCCACTGGCCGCCGTCCTACAAGTGAAATATTTTTGAGTACGCCGTAAAACACCATTCAAATAAATGAATAAAGAAAGAAGAAAAAGATTTAAAATATTCGTGTTATTATTTTCATAATATCCATCTTCCCTATAGCCCTCTTCGCATCACCATATCGAAGAAACAGTTCAGAGCACGGTGTGATCAACCAGCCGGTACTTTGCCAAACAATTTCTGTAAACTTTGTTCCATCCAAGTATTTTTAAACAGGCCCGTTTAAAAGCATGCATGCATGTATTACTTAATGTCCAAGTACCCTATAAAAAGGTGGTATGAAATGCTTTCTGTATTGGTGACGTTGTCTCTGACACGTTTCTGCCATGCTATAGAGATTCGCACCAACACCTCTCTAAGGCAGTGAAGTGACGTCATAAAGCTTGACGTCATGCGTTCTGTTGCTAATATCAACGCAATCGTCACACAAACAGTAACAAGAATGGCGTCGAAAAGCGCACGTCAACGTTCTACTGCTGTTCTAATGCAGAATTGTGAATATCCAAGCAAAACAAACCCGAGTAGAAAGCGCCAAAGAAGGGCGGACAGAAAGGAGATTGGTGATTGTCTGGGACAAGAAGACCATATTGACAAGAAAGTGGTGAGTTAATTATATCATAGTTGTTCAAATCTACACCGTATAAAGTGTATAGGATTAGACCTAACCCTAGACCTAAATGTCTTTTTATCAAATCATGATCCTTTTTCATGCATGTCAAATGTATAATAGGTCAACTGGATGCACTCATACCGCAATATGTGTTATGATTACGAAGGTATTAAATAAATGGATGTTTTCGATTGTTTTATTTTGATAGTGCATGCTGTACCGGTATTGCTTTTGAGAGCCAATATGTGCATGTCATGGCTAATCAAACCATCGTTTGTTTATGGTGAATCACTCCGAGAAATTGGTCAACCAGGCTGGGGTTGTATCTAAAATGCAAAGATTTTTTCAAAGATGTTATTTGTAGACTGATCTGACGGTGCAGATTCCTCTAATCTTTAGTAAATTTTCACATATTGTGTATATACGTGTTGTCTTTACGCATGTATGTTTTGTTTCTCTTTCAGGTGAGGACTGCAGGTGATGATGAACCGACCTTTCGTGTACCGGGTCCTAGAAAAAGACGAAAACGTCAAAGACCCTCCACTGATCCAGTATCACCTGGCCAACCTGTCGCCAAAACAGGCCCAAGAGTAATTCAACAAGAGGCCAAAAACGGCCCGGAAACCAAGAATGGCCGGACAGGTACCCCTATCATAGCGGAAGCCAAAAGGCGAGGCAAAGATCAAGGTGACACCAAGGGTTTTGAGGCAAGATGGGAAACCAAAAATGTCCAGCAAGGTACGCGCGCCATTGTGAAGGAAAACGGACGAGAGAAACATGGCGACCAACCCATGCGGCATGATCCAAGACCGGAAGTTAAGAATGCCCGGCAAGGTACGCCCACCATTGTGGAGGAAAACGGGCGACATAACCATAGCGATGGCTCCATGAGGTCTCGGTCAACACCGGAACCAGGATCGGCACCGTCAGGTTTTCACCAGATCAGGGTGCCATACCTGAACGCTGAAGAAGTCAGGTATCGGAGCACGGTTGGGGGAATGGTGAAGATATTCGGAGAAGGAGAGTATGGATATGTGGTCAGAGGAGAGTACACTCCGACAGGTGCTGATGAAGCTGCAGACGTCGTGGCCAAGTACGTCAAGAACGGCAGATCGAGTTTAGGTGGCAGTCACTACGAAGCTCGGATGTTGGCGCATCTATCCGACACAGGGTGTGTGCCGAAAGTTTACGGCCTTTTGAAAGACGAAACGGGCAAAGGCGAACCTGCCATAGTGCAGGAATGTGTGGGTGGTGGACTGAGCTTAGAGGACGTCCTTAAACTGAAAGCCGCTCAGTCAACGTGGGTGGAAGTGTGTCTTCAGTCAGCCCAAGGCCTTGAAAAGATCCACGCCAAACATGTCCTCCTCAACGACATCAAAGCCGACAACATTTTGGTGGCTTGTGCCCCTGGAGGAAACAACATCCGGTTCATCGACATGGGAATGGCTTCTTACAAGTGCGGGGTTCGCTTCCGGTCTGAAGCATCCATGGCCAGAAGCCATCACCTCGCACCGGAAGTGAGGGAATGCGGCGTGACCTCTGAACTATCGGATATCTACAGCTTGGGAAAGGTCATCGAAAGTATCGCCCTCAAGGCCAAGAATAAAGTGCTGCATGCCATTGGTCAGCTGATGACATGTGAGGATCCTTCTGAAAGATGTAGTTTACAAACGGTAATCGAACTTCTCAAAGAATTCGCCAGTCGGATGGCCCAAATCCGATCAGTTCATGAACAGAATAATCTATGACTTCATGTACACGATAGAATCATTTTCGCTGAGCTTATCGAATCATGCATGTCTACATTTAATTATGCACTCAAGAATGTCGCTCTGCCATGCACAATACATGGGCAATCAGGAATATGACTAATTGCATTGCTTTCGCATGCACTATAATATTGTTTTTTTTTTTTAAATTATAGACCTATTCACGTTGGACCTATTTTAGAATTACCGTATACTTAACTGTACGGCATCTATAATCATATATCGTGGGTGATATCTGTGGTCCAATTCATATAAAACACGAATCAAATGAGTAAATAAATCATATCCCCATATTTCAGGCTGTTAAATAATACTGTTTGTGCGATACCGTGTGATACACGCAGTCATGTCCAGTTAACACAAAGCCTTTCCAGTACATGCATTCCACAATGTTATAAATGAGGTTCTCTCCATGCAGAACCAGCTATGTACGACATGGTAACTTTTCCAAGAACATCCAGTATGAGCTATACGGTTTTATCGTGCATATGATATGTTTATATAGCTGTAGCTGTAGGCACATATAAACAATTGTGCATTGCTGATGTTTGAATTAAGGTGTAATATTCAATCTATATTTGAAAATATATGTGATATAAGGTACGTACCCTATATAATTTATTTTTCTTGACAAGATTGTGGAACACTGTGTTTAAAATAAAACTGATCTCATATCTGAAATCCCTGTGATGGTATTTGTTTGTGGTTTATTTTTTAACTTTAATGGAATTACTTCACTAACTGGTTATTAAACTGAATGACAACCTCACTGTGCATGTTGTCAGACACCGTATATGTGGATATTTTGATCTAGGCGCAGCATCAAAGGGAAAGCGCTAGAAGGTTTATGCGATTATGCGTAGCCTAGGGTCAGGACATTTACAGGGTATGTTGTGTTTCGAATCTTGTGTCGCATCCTGTTTCAGTGAAGCAGAACGATTATACCTCGAAGTTTTTTGGACAGCAAAAGAGACATGGGATAGGGAAATGATCTCCAAAAGCTCAACTGGAACTGTTATATAATGGAGGGGCAAAAAAAGAGAAAAATCTGCTTATATTTACGCATATATATAGGGCCATCCTGTAGCTGATGAAGGTTATGACGGTATCTTACCTGTAATCAGTAGCATGCTGGGTGAAATATACTCGCAATTTCTTGCATCAATATATGTCTAACTGCTTGAACCGTTGAGACAGAAGGCCTACTATATCATTTACAAGGAACTCCAGCCATCCTGCTTAAATAACCTATAGCTGGAGATGGTTCAGGTCGTGGCCTCCAGAGGGCTTGTGTTGGTGATTTTGACCCATACTGAATGTTTACAAAATTACATTAGGATTGTTGCACAACTAGATTCATGCTCAGTTCTTAAACAAATGGAGATAAATCTAAGCACCACTGAGGCTGATCAAGGCGTTTGACTGTCGCTGGATTTTATGTTTCAATTTTGTAGCGGCGGCTTCCCAGATGAAAGCCGGGCTGACCTAGATATCGCACCTATTACACGGTTTGTAATCAACTGATTTTACGTCTGTGGTCACCTGTAAATGATACAGACCTGTCCCACAACACTTTGTGAAATTGCCCTTCGGCTGCATGTAACTAAGTCGTTTTTAACGGTCTCAAAATGATGTCTTATGCAGTAGTTCTATGCTATTATATGTCACTTGATGGAGTGAATGGGGAAGGTCACAGTTTAGGCTGTGCAATCGGATAGCAACGTGTTTGATTGGATCAAATTCTCAAGATTTCTGCCTCGTCTTACAGAAGCCGTTTGTGCAGTTTTGTCAGTTTGTTCCATATGTTATTCGGTGAAATCTCATTAAAATAATAAAGTATGATACCTTTTAGAAAGCCTGAGTATCCTGCTTTCGATTGAAATATGTTTTAGCCAGGAGCTGTCTTGTCCTTTAGTATTACCTGATTTCTGAAAAACCTCCCAGCTTGCACTGAAACAGGAAATGAAAATGTTATTTCGTTAAAACACAAACTTCCACATTCTGATCAGATAATGAATGAATAATCGATGTGGTTTACGCCCGATAAACGGTATTATAACTACGCAATGGTGAAAACAGGGATGAGGTTACAAAAAGTCTGTTAACGGTTTTCACCTTTGATTGAATGAGAACATATGAAGATTTCATTTTACTTATACCTTAGCATATGTCTGACATGTACAGATTAGACTTGTAATTAAAACATAAGAGTTTAAATATTATTATTTTTTTTTTATAATATCCATATCTGCATTGAATCGCTTCCATAACCCCATCTCTTTATCACTGCATCGCATCGCCCCTCTCGCTCCATGGCTGCATTGTATCACCCCCATCGCTCTCATTGCTCCATAGCTGCATCACCCATACAATCTCTCCACCATAGCATATCGTCCCATGGGTGCATCGCATGGCTTCATCAAGTTATGATGAAACCTCAAACGCTTCATACCATCGCCATGAAAGTACGCAGTAACAAGTGAAAACAAGAGAGAAAATCAGTTCAGCTGGATTTTAAAAGGAAAGAAGTATTTCTGGTTGAAAGCACATAATATATATGTGAGCAAAGAAATGAATTTCCACAGTGTAACGATTTCGTACACACTTAATATTAAAAGCACTCATACGCAAACCCAAGCAAGCGGACATTTGATCAAATCAATCAATGAGATGGATTTCTAACAAAATGACATAACACTATAAAAATATTCCTTTACATTTTCTCAATGCCCTGAATCAAAGCATGATGAAAAACACCAGTTCCCGTATGTCTACAGGATTATTTTGGTTAACACTACACGCAAGTGTATCGTGAATCCTGAAGGAGACGCAGGCTGTTCTTCAGACTAGACAAATTGTCTGTCACCCGGTGGCTTCATACGGAAGTCTTTTGTTGTCATTGCGGGAAAAAATTGAGAGGAAAAAGGGTTGAAATGTGTCGAAGTTTCGACTTCCTTTTCAACTTTATTATGTTAAAATTTTGACTGTTTTCTCCACATTTCGACATTTTCGACTCTAGAACATTTTTTCTAGAGAAACCTCGAGAGACTTGTGCGCTCTTCGGGCGCATCCATCAGTATCCCTGTTGATGTACTGTTCTGGAAAGTTATCTTGTATGCATGACTGCAACACCAAAATATGATAACTTCTATTCATGCACCAGAAAGAGGGGAACATTTGGATAGCACAGATAAATCCAGATAAAAATAAAATAAACACTTTTCCACATACACAATCAGTCATTGTCATTACCGGATACTGTAAATGCACATGCACGTCACACAGAAGACGAAATATCGAGATAGGAAAGTTCAAATTTTGAGATAAAGATGTCGAAATTTCGGGAAAAAAGTCTCCCACATAATTTTTTTTCACCGTGTCTAGAATAGGTTTCCTTATGGCGTCTATAGATCAGTGACGTCTAAAAATTGGCTAGACCTCTAAGCTTTATTGAAAGTTTTTCTTTTTTACCTATTTCTCCTTAAGTCACGGTGATATATGGCGTGGTACTTATTACCATTGAGGCATTTACCTGAACAGTTAGGATTAAATCCTAACTGAGGCCATTCATTGACTAACTGAGGTGATTCATAGACTAACTGAGGTAATTCACAGACTAACTGAGGTAATTCATTGACTAACTGAGGTGATACATAGACTAACTAAGGTAAATTATCCAGAGGCTGGATTTCAACGGTTAGATGGGTTACTATCCATGCTGCAGCATTTTATATTAAATATTATGAAAGCCGAATGTTTGGGAGTGACAGGGTCTGGCAGGTTCTCTAACACTGTACACATATATATCCTGTGCCACAGGAGCAAACATTACAAGGCACTTCCAAAACTAGAACAATGACTTCGCTGTGGTGATTCATGGATCGACTAACTACACCACACCTACACAATAAAACCACCAAACATTACTAATCAGTGGAAAGGAGGAAGTTTCTCCTTTAACAACGACAGAAGTATATTAAAGACTATAGTCATATGAAGTATGCAATATGACAAAATCGATATACTATATACAGTCATCTGGTAGCACATTGTTCTGGCCTTTCACATGTATTGCTGCAACAACCCTAACGGAACAATCTTACTTTAAAGTTTTCATATATGCAAGGATATAGCAGTGAATTATCTTTTGTTTGTGAATGAATGAATGAATGAATGATTATGATTTAACGCCACATCGACAATGTTTCAGTCATATCGTGGTGACTTTGTTCTGTTTCTGCCATCAAAACAGACATTCATACACCAGCCGTTCATCAAAGTGGACGTTCCAGTCCAACAATCGCAAGGCCCATTCCCAAAACAACTTTCAACACAAACCACCAAAGAACTAAGAAGGTGTATAAATCATGAAGTATGAAGTTGGATTCATGCAAAAAGCAGCAATCAAGAGTTTTCATTGATGTAGGAAAGACACATATCAAATGTTCTAGGCGAATGAATGATATCAGTATTCAATATTTTATTTAACTTCTTATAGAGGCAGTACACTAGTTTATCTATATACCATATTAACCCGTTCCTGATAGCGAATTAATACGTAATCAGGAGGCGACTAATCCATTAGCTAGACCGAAATGCAATTGGTCAACAGTCAAGGAATGGATTTAATGAACGATTTTTTTTAGACGGTGACGTTTCTTGTGACAAAAGAAATTTATGACATATGGTTTCCAATAGTTTGCTCCAAGTCCGATCATACCAAAGACTTTAAAAATGGTACTTGCTGCTACCTTCCTTGATGCTCAGCACTTAGAGGTTAGAGCAAGGACACGTAGCTGGTTGAACCATTGTCAACATAATGACTATGTGTGGTGTCATATCTGGTGTCTTCGGCGTCACAAAAAACATACTATGTACATATATACACACGCTGAAAGACTCCTCATCTTCATATGACTGATAAATTGTTAACTACGGCGTAAAGTCCTAAGTCTCAAGCATACATATATATGCACACATATACTGCGATGATGTTATGTCTGATGTTTTCTGAATAACGCCTCAGTGACGTAGCACTGTAAATATGAATGATCTGATGATGTGCTATAGAATCCATGAAGCATCAGCGTGATATCACCAAAATGTTGAAAGCAACGATAAATGCCAATCATATAAAGGCGGATCCACATTTGACTTTCAACTCTCTACATATAGTAGCTAAGAGGTATCCACATCTGACTTCTCAACTCTCTGTTCTACGATTCATCACGTTTTCATGTCTAACATTTCGGCCTGGTGACGAATTGCAAATTTGAAAAAGTTGAAGGAAGACTTATATGAAAACAAATAATCATGTCCAATCGACGTAATAATTTTTCATGCCACATGAGCGACCATACAGTGGATTATACTCTGGTTCACGCTGTCCCCTATATACTTTCAAGATGTTGTATACACATGAACTCTTGCTTACGCTTTCCCTTCGTCCATTCTAAGCCAGTTCGAGCTCATTTCCGCATACTAGCTGTTTGCTTATATAATAACAATTCCAGAATATGTCACGTTTGAGGATCTGTCCACCTAACGGTATATTTTGTACCATGGACGTGTGCATTGTTGTATGGTTGGTTTCTATCCAATGTCGATGGTAAGCTGGATGTGGCTCAGTGACTATAGGTGCGCCAGTCTCTCAGGCTTGCTTTCAACTAGGTCCTCGCTCAGCCCAGCTATATGGACTGGAAATTTCTAGATTTCTATACGCTCTCATTGTTCGTGAATGAGGTGCCCATGAGGCTGCTTGCAGAGTCCCTTAAACGCTATATTTATATTCAACCAATATACTGTGCATGCCTGTATGTCATAATTACCAAATTGCCTTTCTATATACAGGACTACATTATTTGCAATATATGTGTAATATAATATAATTCAAATATTTGTTTATTGTAACTGCGGACAAACTGGTTATACAAATCAATCCATTCTATTGTAGAAATGCATATTTCTGCTCAAATTGCATGTTTATTTGTCTATATACATATGAGTCACAGTGAATTTCTATAATACCCCCCCCCCCCCCCAATATACGTGCATACATGCATGGATGAAGTGAGATGGGAGCGTCTTCTCCCATCCATCATATATCTGTGCATGTACACGTATGTGTTTCTATGGATTCACGCGAGTGTGTTTGCCCTGATACAGATAACAGATGGTCATCCTGGCAGCGATATTTTTAGACAATTCTTGGAACAAAAATAGACTATGGTTCTTCATCGACTCTTGCGCTGGCGCACGAGACGAACTCCTTGCAAGTATAAATATTCACTTTCATTTACATTGATGGATTCGGTTTTTCGGAATTTTATAAACATATGTGGAGTATGTATTACAAGGGATTTGATTATATAACAAAAACTCGAACCTCTAATCTTGTCTCTGTGAGTGATGCGTGATGAATATATTGGCCTAAGCCAAACAAATTGCATGCAGTTCGAATTTCTGACTAAACCACTATACATGTTTACAACACAAGAGCTGAAAGCCTTGGGAATGTTATCCTACAGGCCTGTGATCCGATTAACGCCCTGAGAGTAATCACTCATTTGTATCCCAATAAAACGTATATACAAGGTGATTCTCACATATAAATCTATACAACACAATTAATGTGTACTGCGTATATTTTACTTTACCGATGAGCCTTTCAAGAACGTGCAAGCAGAACTATATTCCCACTGGACCGTCGTGACGTCATACTCTGACTCGGCCGACTGTCAAATTCTTCAATATAACACAGTCGTATAATTTACAGGAAATGGCTTTCCATGCATAACAAATCTCGTATGACCACAAAACACAGCATCAAAGGATACTCCGGTATTGTTATATCGGTCTTATTCGAATTAGTATATAGAGATGGAGTCCCTAAGACGTCCGGAAGACTACGATTGTATATATACAGGCCTTGTATACCATTATGGCAAATTTCTCATATATGTTCGAAGCGTCTATGCATTCAGGCTGAATAACAGGATCCCTGACAGCCAAAGGTGACTGTATAGGTCAGAAAATCGGACATGAAAGAATAGGCGAAACACCACAGCTTTTAACCATCTAAAGCTGCACACACTTCTTGAGATTTGCTAGTCAAGAAAAAAAAATACACACAGATTACAGTATACACATATGATTTTGTTATAGGAAATTATATATACTGAAGGTATATATTTTTTACCGAAGGAGAGAAAAATGACAATGGCATCCTAGCTAGTGTAGAAAAAATGGGGGAATATAGCTTATACACCCCAAAACGGCCAGAGCGTTAAAATGATGCCCAGTACCAGCGTTGTAGTGGACGTCACGACATCTTGTATGGCTTAGCAAAGGCTGAAATGACGCAACGAGTTGAGATCGTTGTATACAGTATTAGAGGTGAAAGATTTTTGTATGAAGTTCATTGTTCATCAACATACGAACACCATGTGCCCTGAGTCTACCGTTTACACGTAATTTTTGAACGGTCATATTTCATGTACGTTAATAAATTTTTTTTTGCACTGTATGTGTTTTTTTTTTAATATGAATAACTTTAATAAAGATATCCTACAGGTATATAGGTATATACCTATTTACAATATAATTTCAATAGGTATAGAGTATAGAAAAAACGAAACAAAACGAAGGAGTTCAGAATGATTGTTTTTCTTCCATTTTGCCTACAAACGTCGCCATGCACCATAACTGCACAGAATCCTCCTATATAGGCTAGTACAATATTTGTGTTTTTTTTGGCTCTTTTTCTATCACACATGGGTAGATTAACTACATTTCCAGGAACTGAATTAAATTTGTACAATTTCCAGAGTTCTAAAAATTTTCTGCAAATCGAATCATTTCACGTGGGCTGTCCGAACCATTTATGGGGAAGACAGAACTTGTCCTAGAAGAAAAATCGATTGCGGCGCCGTCGGCAATTGTCACTTAGAGCGAAGAGATAACATAGGGGCTGCTTGATTTAGGCCAATAAATCTGCAAATTTGATTGGCAGGACTGCTGGCCGACTGAGCAGCGTGGCAGCGTGGTCGCGAGCGTCAACCTGTCGCCCCTGTCAACCCGACCAGAATGGTACGACCCCGCGCGAGACTGTCCGAATGTCAGGCAGTGATCGCAGAAAACCAAAATGGCGGCCGACGTATGGCGAGGTGTGATGGAAGGCACGGGGAAAACAGGAGGAATCAGTGGGCAAGATGATTCTTCTGAGAGCGATGGCGAAACAGAGCCAGCCAGGGCCTTCCACAGACGGATTTCCACCAATAAAGAGATTAAGAGCGCCGTGAGTAGAGAGTCTTTTTACACGCAAAAGACGTATTCCGATCTTTTTCGGTGTTGAGCATGTGTGTGGATAACGGGCGGTATCATTTGTATGATAGCAGATAACATGCCGGTGGTGAGAGACTAAGTGGATTGATGATCTGTCGATTTCTCACCATACATCTTCTCACTGACTTGTGATTAGGCGATATGCCAAGAAATCATTCATTCATGAGTGTGTGTCAGGCTAGCGTGCTGGACATCGACACGGACGTCTGGGACGATGATTGTACGGTGTAGTAGTGTGGGCCAGCCTTCTGACGTTCTGTTACACAGGGGTCGTTGTTGTTATTAAATGTCAAAACTTTGCAGTTCATTAGGGTAAGTTATACACGTAGGCCTACTTCATCTATTCCTATATATTGGTTGTCAGACCACTGCAAATTTTAATTTTAAGTCGTTAAGATTTAGTACACTACGTAAATCACCAAAGGTAAAATTTACCCCCTTGCTCCATTTCCCCCATGCTGGTTCAAGTAGACTTATAGAGGTAGTATAGGATAAGGCCTTATATATGTAGAACTTTGTATATACTGGACGAGTAGAGGCAGCTCAGTCTCTGATCTGTCTGAGTTATTACAATACAGTCACAGTGTCACACTTGATCTAGTTGAATTGGTGCATGTGCACTGAATGATATTAGATGACAAAACACAAACAACAGAATAACCCTGTAGCATAATGGTGTCATAATTCAGTCAGTGGTGACATTCACAGTAGGATAACTGGGTTCATTAGCTACTTGCAATCTGAAAAAAAAAAAAATTCAAATCAAAAAAGAAAGCAATGACTAAGCAAAGACCAAGTTTTACTTTGTTAAATTCTATATCAGGTACATCTAGCTGGCTAGTAAGTGCTTTTTCAGGGTAACCTCCAACTACTCAAAAACATGATGTACACCTTGGGTAAACCCTAGACTCAAGGTGGCAGTAAAAGCTTATTGCATGAACATGAAATAGTGCTATACACTTTATGCTGCTTGAAGTTTTGTCAGCCTATAACACTTGGAATACTGTAAGATAAAGTTAGAGTAGCACCATTTGTAATCATCAATACTAATTTTCCAAGAATTTGATGTGGAAGTGAATGCCATGGTCTGGTATAGATAAATGCTTTCAGGAATTTTAATCTCAGACCAAGAGATGGGTTTGATCTATACTATATCTGTATTTTTGTAGCACTCATATGTTTCACTTCATTTCCCATATGATGCATGGTGAGTGATGTCATTGTGTTATTAAATGCTATACTACTATTATATGTTCATGTGTTAAGCCCCATTACAGTTTATGGACACTCCCTTCACAATCCCTATGATTACAGTTTTCATGTGATGATCTTGGGAAAAATATGTATTGTTTCATTGTTTACCGAATAATTTACCACATATGTGATTAGATGGTAGCCAGTTTTGTGGATGGAGGATTCCAAAATTAATGCCGGGTGTAAATCTTCGACCTCTGGCAAGTTACTGATGAACTTTTCCATGCGTGACGTAAAGAATTGGACCTTCGTTGGTGGTTGGTCCCATGAACAGTGTTGACGATATATTGTCACCAAGGCTCCACAAATAGCGACAGCACTAGGAACCCTGTCCTAGGTCAAGATCTAGTCCGCACCACCACGTGTGTCTTGTAATTACCTGCTGAACCTTGTCCCATTCCCTCATGACTGATATATCTTATTATAGTCCTTTGTAAGCCCAAAAGTTTGCCTGATTTGTGTGAAATAAATCTGACCCGGATCTTCAGCTTCTAACACAAATTCCACAAGGACATGACATTGGATGTACTGTATGTGAATTTTCTTATGTCATAAAGGACATGTTCTGGGTATGTTTTTAATATTTAATAGTAGTAAATACATTTACTGACCTTAAAAAGATAAAATAATATTTTAAAGTTTTATCTTCTGAAATGTGAATTTAATGGCACCCAGACATGCTTTGACTTTTTAGCCGATGACGTCTCTCAGGGAAGAACTTTAATGTAAGCAAGCCCATCAGTCTTTATAGCCCTACAGGGATTCTTCTTACAACTCTGTCCCAGTCTGTCAAGTATGGCAGAGATCTGAGATCCTCCACAGACAAGATTTCTAACCAGAAGGCGGAAACATGAGTTAATATACATGTAGTAAGGTGGTCAGTATGATTTTTGCCAGCTATGCAAACAAATCTACATCCAAACCATTTTGAGCCATTTTACGAACCTGGGCCTGGGCAGATTGATAATGACAAGAAGGTTGACAATGTAAGAGATCAGTTGGAATACACTGTAAGTATTAGATGCTGCTAGATGATGTGAAATACATGTAAGCTGAAATCATGCTGCAGAGCAAGATTTGCATGTTAAAAAGTACTTCATTTTACCTAAAGTTTGATATGTAAAAATGTATATTCAGAAGCACACGAAGGCCTGAAAATGGTACTTATGATACCAGCAATAAAGTTTTTTTTTGATAAGAAATTTATCAAATTTCACAAAAAACTCAATAAGTGACTTTATCACAGGGAACGAATCAAGCAAAACATGTCATTTGAAGAAATGCCAAGTTTTGAATAGGTGAAATACATTATACTGGTCTTCAAATGTCCAGTCATTTTGAAGAAAATTCATCCGGAACAGCAGGATTTCGCATCAGTGTATCTCTACCACAAGTAGATGCTTACATGTACTTGCACCTACTGTATTCTGGTTAGACGTAAACCCTACACTGTAGGATCATGGGAAGGTTCTTCATGCTGTTCAAACTCACATCATGTGAAGATGTGTTGTTACAGGCCTTAACAATACATAGTTGGCAAAAAAAAAAGCCCTGCTGAATGGCTTAGATACCATTATATTTCTCAGGCGAGCACACGAAAATGATTTACTACACCTGAGGTTTTTGGGATAGGAAACGCAAACAGTGGCATCCCTCATGTGATGTCACTCTACTGTACATGCACTGAGCCACTCTTGGATAGAGATGTTTATTTATAAATACATCTACCAGTATCTCGCAAACCAATTATGTTTTTTTTGTTTTGGGTTTTTTTTTAAAATTTTTTTTATTGACACATAATTCTTAATTATCACATTTCCCCTATGCTTTATTTTGTGAAGTATTTACAGGTGTTAGCTCTGCGGATAAGCTTCATCTCCTCTGATCTCAGCATCTAGGAGATGAACACTTGTCTGTCTGACCAACCAACCAACCAACCAACCAAAAGATTTACAGATATATATTTTTTTTTTTTACATCTTATCTGTATCAACTTTTTAGCTCTGTCTGAGCAGCTCTCTATGGGTCAGATTTTTGACATTCTGTCTCTTTAATGGGTGTTAACACAAAGGTTCTGAGTGCAAGACTAAATGAAATCCAGTTATGGCAGAATCTGAAAAAGTCTAGATGGACTCTTTTTATCATGTTCACTACTGTTTATTATTCTGTCGAGAAAGGCTATCATAGACTTGTACATTATGTACATGTACTGTGTGATGAGTGAAAAGTACTCGAGGTTGGAGCTAAACAGCAGTAAAAAGAAATGCTTGTAAAAGGTATGCTTTGTGTAAACCAGGAAGTTGACCAACAGCCAGAATAGTTTTTATTCCTATGTACATGTAATAAATTGCATTTAAAATCCATTTTGACATCAGAAAAGGTTAAGGAAAAAGGGTAGATTCCTTGACATTTCTTATATTTTTTTAGTGCTGAACACAAGCCATTCAATCTGCTCACCTTACATACTGTACATGCGTATGTGATTTATTTATTAGATGGTGAGCGGTAAAGTTTTTTTGGCTTGATCCCAGCAATGCCTGGTTTCGCACGGGCTTTACTTCCTGTGCTCCCATGTCTCCCAACCATAAGTCTTTGATTGTTACATGAGTGAAAAATTCTTGAGAACTGCATTAGAACACCAATGTTTTCAATGAAAAAGGCTTACTGTAATTCTTCAACATTTTTGCATGTTTGCAAGGTGTTTATAAAAACATATTGTGAAGGCATTATTCTGTGTACATTGATAAAATTATGCTTTTTGATGAAGCCCCGTTTACCAACCCAAACCACTGTAGCTTTGTCTCCAAGATGAGATTAAAAATGTGCATATATTGCAAAAATATTGAGGAATTAGGGTAGATTAATGTTGTTAAATTTGATTTCCAGTGCACTGTGTTGTTTTATAGTGCTTTTTATTTAAAGAACAGGAAATCTTCTGTCAGAGAATCAAGAGGATTACACTATAGATGCAAAACATCTATAGTGCTTCTTGGTCCGTGGGTGATGAAGAGTTAAAAGTGTTAGAAAAGTCGTAAGAGATAAGAAGATTGATGATTTTGAGACCTGTGTGTCACCACCAGGTTGATAATGACGGATATTATAACAGGTGCTAAGCGTATAGGTAACTTACCTGGCAATGCTTGTGTAACACATCATTACAAAGGCACCATGTAGGAACACGAGGTAACGATGTACAGGTACATGTATGCTGACTGCAGATGGAAATGATAGATGCACCAGAAAATGAGAAAGTAGTGAAGGAAATCATCCCATCTTAAAGTAAGATGGTCGAATTTGAAAGTCTTTATTATAAGATCACTTACAGACTTGGCCTTTTTTCAGGATGAATGTTCTGTGAAATATTGTTCCTGATCCTGATTCCTATATCTGTAACTCAATATGCACTTTAAATCTTCAACCCTTTCCACCACTAAAGCACTTTTTCAGTAGATTTATGCACGGAATTGTTATGGAAATTAAGCAAAAAATGACTTTTGTCATTAAATATGGAAGCTTCATAAAACTGTGCAAATTATTTCTCTGCACCCCATAGTTCTCTCAGAATGTTTCCAAATATTACTTGAAGAGGAAGGTAAAAAAAGTCGAAGAATAAAGGTTATTGTGTTTAAATACATGTGTACAACTTGTTTTGAGACAGAATTTGTGAACATCATGAAAGAAAATAACATTTGTTGTCCACATTTTTGGGATACCCAGCTGTGCCTAAAGTCCGTATCTTTGTTAAAGGGTAGAAAGCCAGCAGGAGGGTGAATAAGTACCAGAGGGTTTTTCAAGGCTCAAACTATTGTAGAGGGGGCCAAACTTTCCTCTGCAATCCTTGATTTATAAGTGGACGATGTTCACTTTGGATTCAACATGACAGAGTTTTTAGTCTGCATTTTCAACCCAGTTCAGTCTTTGATGTTGATGCTCTTTTTTTCATTTGAGCAAACAGTGGGGATTTGCCCAGATGACCTTGGTCAGGGGAGCTGTTGTTGAAATGCAAGTGTTGATGCACCAAAGACCATAATTACATAGAAATTACGCATCTGTACTCGGTTGAAATAGAATCAGGAGATTGCATTATGCTGTCAAGGTCTTGAATTTAGGCTGGAGCCAGCTTGGAACAGTTGACGTATTGGGTGGTGGAAGTGGAAGAAAGAAACTTCCATGAACTAAATAGCCTGACTTGTTACCTCAATTATGTACAATTTCCTGAGTTACGCAACATTCTCAGTGGCAGAGTAGTAATTGTGTGCGTGTATGTTTGGAATGACCGCAGCGCATTTCTTATTATCACCCTATGGCAGCATGGCAGACTATAACAACACAGACTGAGCAAGGCCATTTCATCTGCTCACATGTATGTGTAACAGTGTGTACCATATCTACACAGATGTTCTTGGCTTCGAAATACATGTTTAGCTAAAAATAAATAAGTGTTGAACTAGTGGTGGAGACATGTATGCATTCAGATTTGTTTGATGGGTCAAATTCTTTAAATGTGATTGTGTACTTTTGGATTACTGTGTGAAAAAGTATTTCCTGGTATTGACATCAGTGTATGGTGAATCTACATGTACATGTAATTGTGTACATTCCGTGATAATTTCATAAGTATACAACAAAATATGTGCGTTATAGCAATATTCATTTAACCTGTCTAATAGTACGAGGGAGTTCATTGGAAGGCATTTATTGGCTACCTGCAGCCATTTACTTCTGCAGAAAATTGAGCAGGTAGCAGCTTACTTTGACCACTGCTTCTATTTTGCTTCATTTAATTCTTTATCAGGTGCATGAAGCTGGCTCCTTTTCCAGAGTAGCCTCCTGGTAAAGAAAACCCCTAGCAAATACATAGCACAACTGATTTTCTCTGCAAAGTACCAAACACGAGAATGTCTGAAACAATGACAAAGTGTAGGTGTCAGTGCCTGATTTGATGGGGAATGGGTTAATGATGGGTTAATGCTGGTGGTAGTGCATGTGCTTAGTGCTTTTACAATACACGTACACGTCAGAGTTGTTCTGCTGCGGAAAACTCAGAATGTCCATGTATTCCTGCTGAATGAACCATATGTTAACCATTGGCATCCTGCAGTGGCCTTTTTGTGGCTAGGAGTCTCTATATCAGCCATATGTTGTGAGAAGTAGTGTTTTGGGTGTGCCTTTTGTCACTAAATCTGTAGAGCTCATGTTAATCTCTTCCCTACTGTCATTTAATCCTGGACTCATGACTGGGCTACACCTCTAATACCCGATTGGTGGGGACTATACCCTGGTAAACTACAGTACAACATGTACAGAATGCAATGTGCAGAATAAATCCTGAACACAGCTATGAATTCATCAAGCACATGTGCATGCAAAAGGCACTCCAAAGGAACTTAAATGAATGAGTGACTAACTGAAACCTTTATTTAATGATGGTGACTTCTTGCAACTTTCAAGCCATTAGAGTAGCCTTTAAAGCTTATGGTATGTGCAGAATAAGAACACGAACACAGTTACAAGTCTTCATGTAAAGGGCAGTTCAAAGGAACTTAAAAGAATGACTGACTGAAACCTTTATTTAATGATGGTGACTTCTTGCAACTTTCAGGCCATGAAACTAGCTTATCGATCTAAAACATACCGAGTGAAATCCTAAGAGTGCTTGGTAGTTTGTTTTTGGTGAGTGTCACTAGCTTAAGTGATCTCATGCTGAATGACTTAAGGGTAGCTTTGTAATTTCTGGAAATAAGACATCAAATTTTTTACGTGGGAAGGTCTGTCAGCAGCCTGCTGATGATTGTAGGTTCCCCCTGGTCTGCGCGCAGTTTCCTCCAAGCACAACGCTGGTTGCCATCATATGAGTGAAATATTCTTTCTTACGGTGTAAAACACCAGTCAAATTGGGGCAGGGTACTGACAAACTTTCCCACAGGTGACACGATTACATGTACGTAGATCATATCAGTGGAATACAAGCGGCTGTCATGAACTGTCAAAAAACTCCACGCATAATGAGACTACATGTTAATAACTATCAACTAAAAATTCCGATCTTGGGTTTGAACCTGTACCTTGAAGCTTGAAAGTCCAGATCTGACAAAAGACCTTGCATGTTTTTGACACAGACATGCCAGTGATCAGATTTAATACATTGGTGCAAATATTGAAGTGTTCATAACATTGCATTTGTTTGCATTGTTGCTGATACGGTTGCTTGCATTGTTTCTGATACTGGTGTTTGCATTTTGGCAGCTGTCTATTTGAATTGTTGCTAATACATGTAAATGGATGGAGTGGTGATAGGTTGCTTGCATGGTATAGAAAGCTGTAGCTACTGTGTACATATACTCCACAGTTCCATTAGTGCAATAGCACAAAGCATCAAAGGTGGACAAAACATAAAAATGATATAAAGTTCAGATGAAAGAGTGCGAAAAGTTATACCTAAATGTGGTTTTTCTGATTTTTCCTTAAGGAAAAAAAGGCACTTGAAAATAATTTTTGTATGGTGGGTATTTGGGACCACCTTTTGGTATTTATACTCATTGTTTAATAATGTCATAAATGAGGATGTTATACAGGTTTAATAAATATTTTTGCACTAGAATTTGTTCTTTCAGCAAACAAATGTATTAAACCTCAATTTGGATCATATTTATATTTTTAATACGTTCATAAATATTATCATAATTTATGTTAATGCATATGTTTCAATATAAACAACAGATTTACATTGAAATAAATTTATTACACAAGCATCACATTCTTATTTAGAACATTTTATGCAACAACAATAAATACCAAAAGTTGGTCCCAAATACCCACCATAAAAAAATATTTTCAAATATCCTTTTCTCTTGAAAAAAAAATCCCCCAGAAAAGGCCATATTTGCAAATAAGTTTTGACGCTCTTTCATCTGATTTTGGCATCATTTTTATGTTTTCTTCACCTTTAATATTGCCCTCAATCAGTATCTGATATACTTCATATCCGTAAATAATGAATGTTGTGGGGAATGTATATTTTTTTTCAAGTAAGTAAAAGTATATTTGAGGGATATATTTATAGTATAAGCATATACCATATGTGTACATGTTGTATACTACTCAGTTACACATGTGTTTATCAAGCAAGTCATAAATTGCAAGCCCTTAAAAAGCCAAACCCAGACAGGAAAGAACTCAAATTTTGGTTAGTACTTTGTTCTGTACAAATTTTAAACATTTTAGAGCAAAACATTTTAATTGTACATGTAGCTGTGTTTGGAAATTTGAAATAAGTCTTTAAGACGTTTGGTAAATATGATGCCAGATGTTATTCCTGAGCTTAGATTTGAACTTTACGTCTAATTTTCATTTTTGTCATAAAGGTCTCGAGACAACTCTAGAATCAGTTCCTTTTCCATGTTTCCTGGAAAAGACTCTAATCCCTGCTGGCATTTTCGCTAAGCCATCGATGATTATTGTTGTTGTTGCAACCTCGTCTTTGTCTGGTCTCACATTGACACGTCTTTGACAAACTTTCTTTGACGTACTCTGCTGTGGTAATTTCTACAGCGTGTATATAAGCATGTTTATCTCACCTTTCACTGTTATTGTGATGCTGGTCACAATTTGTAATCAGGAACACTCAAGGCAGGATTTACTTATCTACTGAACACTTTATGAACGATAGGAAAACATGCACATATAAATTAGACAGATTCACACTAGCTGGTGTAACTTTAGCTATGGCACAATTGTATCGCAGAGTCGGTGGTATCGGGGCTCTGGGTACACTTGACAAGTGACAGTACATTTTTATACAAAAACATACAGCATAGTAACAAACAAGTTTTAACAAGGTTTACAGACATACAATTCTAACAATAACGTACATGACTGGTCCTGATATGCAGCGTTGCGGAGGATTAAACAGTAGGTGGTCACCAAGCCTACAGTTCCACTGCAAGACCAGATTAAAACAGATTATGTGTAAGGCCTGCTAACATTCACAATACAACACTGTCACTGTTTTGAAAGTAGCTGTTGCACATTTCGGTCCATTTGTGTGAAATACCTGGTCGTATTGTGTCCTATCCTAACATAATCTGTTTCTCATACTTACATATGTGATATATCGCACATTATTAAGTTTGATGCCCTTCAATTTGTATTCTAGGGTAATTTGAAGGTAGGACACATTCGCATTGGAATTACGACCTATAATAATGTCAGCAGGGAACAATTGATAGGTTTTGTTATGAAACCAAACACAGTTTCAGATGTAGGTTTTTTGTTCTGATTTCAGTTACGTGCACGTATGCTTTTGTACAAGTGTGAATTTGAAATTCCACACACTTTTAACGTACAGTGTGCTAGTCTCAGTGTGAAAAACAGGCTGTTCACAATTGAGGTTGTGAGTTCGAATCTCACTTCAACTTGTTATGGTGCAACTTTACATCAAACATGTTAGGGATTTTTTTTCAGGTACAGGCACCGTACATACATGTACATTGCTCATGGTCAGGGGACCACTTCAGGGTTTCAACTGGGCTCGGAATGGCTATTTTGGGCAATTTTATCAGATTTTAAGGCCTTTTCTCATTGCTTTGTTCTTTTTAAATTGCCATTAGGCTACAATTTACAAAATGATTGTCAAAGTGGAGCACATGTACTTTGTATGATGTGCACACCTTTTTACATGTTATTGTGAGGTTTCATCTTAATACAGTGTTTGTAAGGGATCATGTAACATTTTCTCTGATTGTTGCCTGAGAGTGGTGATAGTGGAGTGAGGTCATTAGGTTAGGCATATATGAATGGGGAAGCAGCCAGGAAATCTACACATTTGTTAAATATGGCATATATCTACAAAAGACCCTAAAGCAAGCAGGGCTGAAAAACAGACTGGGTGTGAATTGGGTCATACACGTGTTGATTGTTGGCCAGGCCTCTTTGATAGACTTTTTTGTTTGTGTGTGATCTGACAGGAGGTTTGCATTATTCATCTGTTATTCACAGACAACTCTCATCATGTATTTACACTGCGCTTAAGGCAGCGGCGGAATTGCCATCATGGGTATGGATGGTCCCTGTTTGTTTGATGGGTGCATCCGTTACGCATGTGTCCACTGTGTACAGGAAGATGAATGGAGATAAGACAATGGCTTTGTAAAGTTCCGGGGTACCTGGTG
Organism: Liolophura sinensis; assembly: GCF_032854445.1. Lineage (NCBI taxonomy): Eukaryota > Metazoa > Mollusca > Polyplacophora > Chitonida > Chitonidae > Liolophura > Liolophura sinensis. Next base: position 17,016,417 of record NC_088306.1, read on the forward strand.
GTGGATTGAGTCAGCAGTCTCGCCCAGGACTTTCCATTGATAAGGGTTAGCTAGATTAGTCAACCAGACTGTTCTGTAGTTAGTGCTTAAGAAGTTAATGGGCCGCACAGTTGATGTTTGGTATTCTGGATGATCAAAGTACAATCCACAGAGATTAATTTGTGTTCAGTGTACATTGGATCTGAGTTCATACATAAACGGACACATTAAGCTCAGACCACTGAGAAGGGCAGATTTAAAGCTATATGAATCCTCAGCCTTTATTGTTTGGAAACATGTGTTACGGAGCGGGAGCTTTTGTTGCCGAGTGCCAGCGCGGCTACTAGGAGTTCAATTCCAGCTGGTGCCGTTTTCCTCTCATGGTGAATGTGGGATGGTCTGTCAGCAATTCGCCCATTGTCATGGGTTTCCCCCAGGTTTCCTCCCACTATAAGCTGACCGTCGTGGTATAAGTGAATATATTTTAGGATGGCGTAAAACGCCAATCAAATAAATAAAATAAAATAAAATGTACATTTGTGCAGCAAGACTGTGTCGTCGTTCCTTTTCTGTGCATGTACATATGCATTTGCGTGTCCCAGAACACTTTTTTTTTTTAGGAATGGTTGATGTAACTTTCTTAGCTGATCAATTTAGTTGTGTTTTAAGATACATGTACATGTATCTTGTAATTCATGTATATTAGGATAGTGTAATCATGGTCAAAGATGTTGTTTGCTGAGACAAGTGGTCTGAGGTTTCATGTTAAAAGATTTCAGAGGTAACAGTACCTGTCTTTTTTATTAGTACCCTGCTGATCCGGCGGTCTGCCATTTAAACTCTTCAGTAATGTAGAATCTATTTTAACGACTTCATTCGCAAGACTGCATGTACAATATAGACCATTTCTTGTTCATGTTCCTGGTTTTACATAAATTGAAGATATGTTTCCTGCTAAGTTGTGGTCTTCAAAAGAGGGCATGCCAGCTTGTGTGAATTTCTCATTCCAGCATCAATGCATCATACACTGTGGATGCAATCTAGTTTGTTCCAACAAATAGATGCCTACAGTGTCTATATATATATACATATATATACATATATATATATATATATATATATATATATATATATATATATATATACGGGACACATTGTAGAAGACTGCCCTATTTACAGACTTGTACTGCCACGTGGGCTTTATAACTTCAAAATCCATGTACATGTACTCCAGAGAAACATGGATTCACACTAAGCTACTTTACAATGATGTCACAGCTCGGGGGAATTTTGATAATTTGCAAATGCCGTTTCTGTCTTCCAATTATCATTTATCCTCGGTAAAAAAAAAGTTTTTTTTTTCACTGTGTACATGTAAATATCTGGCTTGTGTACATGCAATATGTGTGGCATCAAACAGGAAAAGAGTCAAGATTTCAAGAACCGGGTTGCCATGGCTACTGGAAAGAATGTGTGAGAAGGAGCTAGCTGTTATCTGCCAGCATTTTGCCCCAGAAAGGTCTTTGTTGTGAAGCATGTATACATGTGCACCTTTGAACCTATATCTGCAGGGGCTATCATCAGCCTGTGGCTGTCCGATTTCCTCTACATATATGACAATGACAGGTGTTGAACAGTTCTGTATGTATGAAATATTCATAATTATGGCTTTAGACATCAATAAATGAGTGAATCATTCCATAGCTCTCTGAAGAGTCATAGAGATGTTGTCAGCGCGGAAATTGTACGTTTTGTCTGACTGAAATAGGAGTGATGTTGCCTTAAACTACAACATTTGTTAAGAAAAGCTGTTAAACTGTTTTCCATGCAAGTACAAGGGCAGTATTAACCCTGTCTGTTATCCATTATACAGGTTAAATCCTGTTGAATCTTATCCTAATTGTTTAATATGGTTGTTCTAAAACTTTTGTACAAATCACTCCATGCGATGACGCCCCTCAGAGGTACGTTATTTGAAGATGGTCCCCAATCAGGATGTTGCCCTAATACATACACCACATGCCTATGGTTGAATGCATCGGCTTTTATGATCTGTGCCTCAATGCCTCATTTAGATAATGGACTGTATCTGATCTGTGTGATAATGATACATATGGGTTATTGCAAGAGGGGGTACATGTGGTGTACGTGATTCTGTGGTTTGCTGCACTGCCTGACAGGTTGGGCTGGCGGACGATTTGTTGCCTTCTCCCCAGGCACAAATCCCTTGTCGGCAGATCAGGTGTTGAAAACCTCTTTTCTACCGTAGTCATTCTGGACTTGGTAAAACTACAAAAAAAAAGAAAAATTGTATTTGTAATTTAGTGTCTCTCATTGCTTTGCCTAGCATGTCCATTTTCTTTTTATAGTGGGGGAGGAGGGGAGGGGAGAGAAGGCTAGGCAAGGATTGGTATAAAACCCATAAGATTTGACAGAACTAATCAGTGGAATTTTCCTGTGGGTTTTAAAATGCTTGTTGAGTTCCGATGCAGACTATTGGTGGAAAGGTTTCCATTCAAGTGGAGATTCATGCTTGGGAAGAATGAGTTAGGTCTTAGGCAGTGGGGCTTAGCATACTGAATTATACACAACAGTGAGCGCTGCTGTGGTAGTCTCTCCACTCCCCCAGCAGTGACATTTAAAATAACCCCTGTTTAACAGAGAGACCAGTCCCTCGTATCATTTCACATCCAATAGCTCTGACAATAATTGTGTGTCAGCAGTTCACATGTACCTGAGCCAGACTTGGGCAGCTGATAATCACAACACATGTGGAGTGCTCAGAGGTCATCCTCTTACATTTATTTATTTGATTGGTTTGGTTTTCTATGCCATACTCAAGAATATTTCACTTAAACGGCGGTGACCGGTATTATGGTGGGAGGAAACTGGGCAGAGCCTCTGGAAACCCTTGACCCTCCTCAGGTTGCTGTCAGACCTTCCCACATAGAGGAAGTGAGCGTGCATTGTTTTACAAGTGTTATATGTAACTATATATGTACATGTACATGTATATGGTGGGTCCTTGTCAGTACATGTACATGGTGGGTCCTTGTCAGTACATATACATGTACATGGTGGGTCCTTGTCAGTATATGTATATGTATATGGTGGGTCCTTGTCAGTACATGTACATGTACATGGTGGGTCCTTGTCAGTACATGCACATGTACATGGTGGGGTCCTTGTCAGTACATGTACATGTACATGGTGGGTCCTTGTCAGTACATGTACATTATGTACTTTATGTACATGTACAAACGACATGGTTGCATTATAACAGATACTGTACATGTACAATGTTACATGTCAGCAACAAAGAAAACACCTGCATTGCAGTGCAAGTTCGTATGCAGCATGTTAGGCCAACATTGGGCCAATGAGAATACCCTAGTGTAGCTGTAAAGTAGAACAGTGGGCCAATGAGAACACTCCGGCATAGCTGTGAAAGAAGCACATTTGCCCAGGGAGAACATTCCAGCATGGCTGTGAAAGTAGCTCATTGGGCCAGTGAGAACATCCCAGCATAGCAGTGAAAGTAGCTCATTGGGCCAGTGAGAACACACCCCGGCATAGTTGTGAAAGTAGCTCATTGGGCCAGTGAGAAGACCATGGCATAGGCTATGAAAAGTTCACATTGGGCCAAGTGGAAACATTCCAGCATAGCAGTGAAAGTAGCATTGGGCCAGTGAGAACATCATAGCATAGCAGTGAAAGTAGCTCATTGGGCCAGTGAGAACACCCCGGCATAGTTGTGAAAGTAGCTCATTGGGCCAGTGAGAACACCTCAGCATACGGTCAAGCAATGAAAGTAACACATTGTGCCAAGGGGAACACCCAAGCATAGCTTTTAAAGAGCACATTCGGCCAACGTGCATTGTAGCATTGAAAGAATCACATCAGGCCAGTGAGAACACCCCAATGTAACTTTTAAAGTAACACATTGGGCCAATGAGAACACCCCAGCATACATTGTAGCATTGAAAGTAACACATCTGGCCAATGAGAACACACAAGCATACATTCTAGCATTGAAAGTAGAACATTGGGCCAATGAGGGCACCATAGCAACATAGCAGTGAAAGGAGCACATTGGGTGTAGGAGAACACCCCAGCATACATTGTAGCATTGAAAGTAGTGCATTGGACCAGTGAGAAGACCTTGGCATAGCTGTGAAAGTAGAACATTGGGCAAATGAGAACACCCATATGTGTACGTGTAACAGTGAAAGTGGCATGTTGAGGCAATGAGGAGATCCCATCTGTTCCTATGAAAGGAGCAGATTAGGCCAGCGAGAACACCCCAGATCAGTGAAAGTATACTCTCCAAAGAGAATATGCCTTGAATACGAATGTTCCTTTTCGTTATTTTAGCTTAACTTTGATTTACAATAACATATCCAGAATTTACATTGTCAGGCAATATTTTGACCTTGTTACCTAAGAAATAACAATTTTAAAGTAATTTGAAATTTGGACTGAAGTCTAAGATCGCTTTCTGATCCAAGGGCCTAGGTCTTGACGGTTAGATAGCATTGCATAGCTCTGTGTACATGACTAGTGTGTGTTAACAGCTCTATTTGTCTTCTGGTTCAGTCGCTGTAAACAGTGAATTTCCTCTGCCTGCTCGGCATCTTCAGGCCCAAGGACATGCCATGGCATGGAACTAATCGGCCTTAACCCTTGTTTGAGCAGCTTCATATTGCTGCGGAATGGAAATTTTGGGGTCCGATTTTTTCCCCCCGTCTTGCTGTAGAAGCTTACATGAAGAGGTCAGCTTTTTCCTATATATGCGATGGAAAATCATGGTCAATTAACTCGCTTGGTTAACCAGGCTCATGTGGCTTTATTGACCAGAGGAGGTTTTAATTTGTCTGTGCTGTCTGTACAACAATCTAATCTCCTAATCTTTTTTCACAAAAAAAACAAAAACAACTTTATTTGAAATTGATGTCACAGAATGGTTCTGTTTTGGTCGTCATTATGTGTTTGTGCAAATATTCAGGGTGAGCAGATAGAGGAAGAAAAAAAAGAGCATGATTAAGAAAAATGAAAGAGCCTGAATAAGAAATATGAAAGAAATATGAAAGAGCCTGAATAAGAAATATGAAAGAGCCTGAATAAGAAATGTCAAAGATGGATGACAAATATAAAAGAGGATGATAGATGTACATGAAAGGTTTCCCACAACACATGGAAATTTGAAGTATGGCAAAATAACAAAAAATGCATCAACATGTACCATATTTCTTCCAATTTTTCACATGTTCACTTGATGTTGTTTTAAGAATATTTTGAGGGCAAATATCTTTTTGCAGGCTAGTCTTGAGGCTAGCTAACTCAGCAAATATTAATAATCTTTGTGATCAAAACCTTTAGGTGGATAACTTGCTTTCAAAGTTGCCCATATTATATGTGAAAGGTTGAAGAAATATGGTAAAAGGGGCTCATCTGTCCACTTTGCATAGAAAAATGATGATACTTTCATTTAAATGTACCATATTGTACTCTAGGCTCTATTGATAATATCAAAGCCTGTCCTCTAACAATTTACAGACCTAAACAAGCCTTCATCCACACAGTCTTTGGTCTTTGGTGGAGTGGAATGTCCCCGGGGTAAAATTTAAACAGCATTGTCCTGTCAATACACCTGTGATCCAAGGCTATCCAGATAAAGCCCAGTATAAGCCCAGGTGGGCAGGAGCTTAATCACCATCTGTACCTGTGCTGTGTTTTAATGCGCCTCAGTATTGACATGTTACAGGGGAGAGTTGTGTGAGAGGGTGTTAATTGTGACTTGATTGTTTGCGTTCCTCCAGGGCGTCCAGGACATTAACCCTACCTTTGAGAGGTCGTCAGTTTCCATACTTATGTATCCATTAACTAATGCAGGGCTTGATCAATGACTTGTCCAGTGCACTATTATGTACAGGGGTAGCTTATGCCATACCCCGAGCATCGGCGTCAGTGTCCAATAACAGGAACGACAATGTTATACAAAATGTTAGGGATGGTTTCCTGAAACGTAATGCATGTGCTGACCTCAGGTTTTGCACACACAGAACGCATTCACACAATGGGATCTACTATCATTCATTCACTGTCTGCATATTAAATACCGTAAATTGCAAAATTCATGACCAGTGTATCGTGTATTAGAATCACTGCTTAACAGATTTTAGGGGTGGTATCTCAAAAAGTGTGGCATGTATTGACCTGAAGTTTTACATGCATGTAAAGCACAATGACACAAGGAGGATTTTTCATCGCTGATGCTCTGTGTATATTAGTTACCGTAAATTACCAAATTCACGCTTTCAGCACTTCATGTATTGAGCTGAAGTTGTGCATTCCTGTATCTCCAATGGGGAGTGTCTTTGGTAGCTGAATCTTCAGTACTCAGTACAACTACTGACAATTACAACTTTAGATGAAATATTCATAATTTCAGACAATTTGTTTGATTGCTTGTTTATTTTTAATGATACAAATGGAATTTAATGAATTTCACACCTGTATATTATTTTGGATGACTAGGTCTTCTGTCTGAATTGCTTGAAATATCGGAACATTTTTGATCCCTGTTCAGACAATTTATTGATTGCTTGTTTATTTTTAATGATACAAATGGAATTTAATAAATTTCACACCTGTAAATTATTTTGGATGAATCGGTCTTCTGTCTGAATTGCTCGAAATATCGAAACATTGTTGATCCCCATACAGTATGTATAGCCAAGCGCCATCTCAGTATTTACACATAAATAAGATTCCACTTCAGACACCTTGTGGTTTGATTGTCCTCCTTGAAGTCTGGGGATCTAAGATCAAAACCAGGCTGGGTTATACCAAAGACTTCAATAATGATACTCGTGGCTGACGTTCAGCATTGAGAGGCTTAGAACAAAGGAACAGAACTGGTTGGCTTGGGGTCACCATAATGTGACCAGTTGGGGACCTACCGCAGGAAGACACAGTGTATTGGGTGGGCATAAAAAAATGGGTCGTACTTTGATGCTGCATTGCTCCATTATCCTTTGTTCAAACCCTTTCAAACTTTAGACTTTCAAATGGCATGTTTTTGTTAATACACTGACAAATTTTCAAGGTCATAGCTTAAGTAGTCTGTACACAGGGTTAAAATGAAAACATAGCCTCAAAAACGCACGTTCCGGTGACCCACATTGCATCACCTGTCAGGTGTCATGAGTAGAGCGTGCGCTTCACCTGTGTGATACACACCAGTCAAGTGTCTGGAAAAATTGTCTGGCTCTAGTGTCAGAGAAACCCTTCTGCCAGATAGGCACAAGTTTTGCTGAATCAAGATGGTTTTCTCTGCGGCGGACAAGGGATTGATCACCCTTTCAAATAAAACAAGGTAGAACATCATTTTTAAATGTCCTGAACATGCGTTTTTCACTCTATTTTGATTTTGTTCCTATGACAGGGCCTAATCTGGCCTCAGAAGGGCAGTGGGTGGAACCACCAGTGAAGGGCACCTCATTGTTGAATATTTTGAATCTCATACATTTTTAAGGGCCTCGGTTCCTGTGTTGACCTCCATCCCACGTGCACAGCACAACACGTACCTAGCCCGAAAATTCAGTCTTTGGATGGGTTTTATTTACTGATCTCTGGAGGACTCTGCCATCCTGGATGATGTGTACATCTGATCATCACAGTGTATCATAGCTACCCCAGACTGTCATTAAAAAGTTCTTTATTTTGGATAACAAACCCTGTTATTTGAAGTCGGGTTGGTCGGAATGTTTTTTTTTTTTGAAAGTAAATTAAAAGTAATTCCTGGTCCGCATAATCTGAATGCTAATTGAATTTCCATTTAAAATACATTTCCAATTTTAAATGCTCTTTTAAAAACTATGTTGTTTTCATTACCAAATTCTTTAAAACTGAAGTCAAATACTCCTTCTTGATTCTTGGCGAAGGGACGCCAATTTGCTTTCGCCACACAGAAATTATATTTGCCAAAACAAATGTGGCGATTGGCTAGCCCAAGCCTAACGACTAAGTAGATAGTCTGAGTCTTATAATGAATTTGGGTTGTTTCATTTTTTTTTTTTTTTGTATTTTTAAATTTTTGTTATTTTTTTTGTTTTTTTTCTGGATACTTACTACTGGATATTTTGGTCTGGATACTTAGGACCTAATGGCTTTTGAGTGTGTAAATTTCTAGAAGTTGATGTAAGAGTGTTTAGGAGATATTGAGCGTCAAAGTATGGCCCATTTTTTTATGTCCACCAGATATATGTATGTGTTCACATCAAATGACTCCTCATCATCCTGTGATTTACAAGTACGGTTTAAGTTGCCAAGCATACATACATGTACTTGTCATGGTGCTTTACAGCTACAGTTTGTACACACGCTCATTCTGCCTCCCTCTACAGCCATACGTGGGAAGGTCTGCCAGCTACCTCAGGATTGTCGTCGGTTTCCTCCCACCATAATGTTGGTTGCCTTTATGTAAATCAAATATTCTTGAGAATGGTGTTAAACACCAGTCAAATAATTAAATAAATAAATGCATGTTTGCATGTTTGTGTACAATTTGTGGATTTTTTTTTACTGAGGGTAAATAAAACAGCAGACAAGAAAAAATATGTCAGAATTGATATCATAATGATATTTAATGACTTCATGACTTTGACAGGTATGCTCCTATGTATAAGTACATTGTGCAAGTTTTAAGAATATAGAATGAGATCCAAGTTTCTTACGTTCAGTCTGTGAGTACGAAGATTTTAAATTTTTGATCTCATCTCCCATTCCATGTACACGCACAGAGAGAATCATTGCACACGTATATCTGCAGGGAAAAGCTTGTACATTTGGTGCACTGTCATGTTGATGAACTGAACATAATTCCACCTTTCTTAATCTGGGAACAGTGATTAAGTACATGTACTCTAAATGACCTCATATTTCGTCCATGACTAAGTTGCTCATTTTTCCAGATTCTGAGAGTTTTACTGATTTGAAAGGTAGGATGATAAACAACTGGGAAAATGTAAATTTATGAACCAGAAGTAACATCTCATGACATTTATTTGTGTCCAAAAATGCTCTTTTGAGGTTGAATTTGTAGGTCATTTAGGGTGTATGCTGGGCTATCTTTGTTAAGTATTAGAGGAAATAAACATGAAGTATAGAGCATGATTTAACATCAGATTTAGAATTTTGCTTTGGTTACTGTATTATATTGTATAAAATCTATTCTGTCGTTACCTGATGTTTGCTATGTCAGTAATGTGAGTTCTTAATCTTTGTTCTGATATAAGATATGTTAGAAGTGATAACATGCCTGTATAGACATTTGCTCTAATAGATTCTTGTGAATCAGCTCAACCATTGCACAGATATCTACTTGACAAAGTTGCCTCCCTTGAATAACACTTTCAGCTGTATGTATTTATCCCTGTGGTAATACATGTACACGTATACCCCTGTGTTGATAGATCCACTCGTTTGAGATTTAAATCAGTGACCTGTTCAGTGACCTTGTACAGGTCATAATATTTAGTTTACATGCAGCTTGTAACATCTTAAGGTGGCTCATAGAAGTTGATAGCTAGCTGGACTTGGTTTTCAGTGAATGTAAGCCTGCGCACACCATGGCATGAGAGGTTATTTTCACCATGGTCTCATGAATGAGAGCTTGAAAGAAAAAGACATCAAATAATATAACCAGGGTTATTTAGGGAGAGGTGTGGAAACAGGCCTAAACATCATTTTTATGACGTCATTGTTAACTCTATCAATCAAATTTTAATTAAGAATTCCCATTTGTAACCTATGTGCGTATGTGTATGGTTAAAGGGCAAAGCAAGGTTCAGATGTTGTAAGCGAAAATAGCAGCAATCTTGTGTTATGGAAATAACTTTTAACTCTGATTAGTTAAAACTGATAACATGTTGACGCTTTCACCACTGTTATATCTCCATTGAGCAACATGAGCTTTTCAAAGTCTCTCCTGAATACTTCATTGATCCATATAGACATTTGGTCTAGTGTTTTTCATATTGCTACATGTAAATAAGTACATGCAGTTCCTGACATCAGTCAAAATAGTTCAGTGAAGTTGAATAAATAAAATATCATTATAACTCAAGTGGACAGTTTCACATTTTAAGAACACATTATGCTACAAGACCACAGGCCTGGTTCCCTTACGCTTGATCACCTAAGTAAGTAATCCCTTATCCACCATGCCAGCATGTGTTATAGAGATATGAAGTGCACTTACATACATGTAGTAAAAGGCTACTTAACAAAGTACGCTTCATGAAATTGACCCATTAGGTCAGTACCGTGTATACATGTATTTATGTTAGCTTATCGTTAAAATTTGTTAAACTGTACAAGTTTGACAACAGCTGTATGTGAAAGAGGTGTCTGTCTAATGCCTTTTTAAGTCTCACGATGCCTACTTTATTTGCCGTGGCAATCTGTATTGGTTGCTGGGCCAGACCAAGGCATAACTTCAAGCTTCATGTACTTGTAGAATCCCCACTCTCATTCCAGCATCCCGAAGGGATGAGCAGGATAAGAGGGATTCTTTGAGTATACAAGGCTGAGGCCTTGAGGGGTCACATTGCATATTCATGATGCGGTCAGCTGACAGCGTAACTTAACGAGAGTCTGGTATCACATGGTATGACCCAATATAGGCCATGCTGTGACTCCGCCACATATCTTGTCAATGACAAGTTTGTTTGCATTAATGGTATCACTTGGGTGGGTTGAAAGTAGCTCATACATCATGCCTCTCAAGGTAACCTGAAACTCATCAACAAAATTGACAAACGCGGGTGTGACCCCTAAAGGATTCGGCCTTGTATACTCAAAGAATCCCTCTCATCGTGCTCATTCCTTCGAGATGCTGTAATGAGAGGGGAGATTTTTTGTTGTAAGGGCTCGGCCATTTCAGGGTCACATTGCTGGTTCAACGAAATGACAACCGACAATAAAACATCTTTAATTTGTGCATGTATATTCTTTTGTCTTTCTAAGACAATACAGATCCTGCAAATTGTTTAGAGGTTTCATTTAAAGAAATTTACGAAAAGTCCAATCAGCTGTTCTCAACATATCACATACAGAAACTCCCTGGCTTAAAGCCTTGGGTGTGGCTGTACTTCTGAATGAATGCCCATGATAAATATGTATGTCTATTTCTGACAGTTTCATGACTTGGCACAACTCGGCGCAAAATGCTTTGAGAGCATACTGGCTTGAACGTTTTAAATGAAAGAAGTAACTGATCATCACATCTGCAAGGATTTGTCATGTTAAGGTACACAAATAAAGTCTGAACAACACTGAACAACATATGGGCCCCATTTCTGCATCCTGAAACTTGCTAATTTCAACACATTTTGGAGAACTATTCCATCTAGAGTTTTTAAACAACTGGGTATTATAAGAGAGATTTTCCGTCGACATTTGCTCTAGATAATTCACGACAGTCGACATAGCTGGCGAAAGTGGTTCAACTATCCTCCAACTGCACCAAATACACCATTGTTGCCACGCATATTGGTAATGTTTATTAGTTGACGTGCGCTAGGACTTTGTGACAAGTTATGAAACCCGAAAGTCCTGAACCATGCAGGTGTCGCCAGATATTGTGCAAGCAGTTAGTTTTAGCTTCCATCCCATAGGATGACGCTTGGTTGTACCAGTATCTTAAGCACATGTGATAGCATGGATGTTGGGTTTTTTTACCTCCCGATGATTTATACAGGTCACTGTAGTCGTATTATCCGAAATAATTTGAACATGTTTATTTCTACGATTAGGCATAAAAAGGGCTTGCAATCATAACAGAACTGCATGTAGCTCCAATTCATTTATGTGTCTAGGCACCTCTTGTAGGCGGCCGGCAGCTTTACGGCCATCACAGGTGGTACCCCAGCCAACCTTAGAACTATCCGAAAACAAACAAATAGCCACTGGAGGCTTACGAATGCTGTTGCCATTATTATTAATCTTATGCTCAATCTACCATGCAATATGTCATACCCCCCCCCCCCCCCCCCCCGCACAGGAAATAACCATTGGTAAATTATAATCATCTTTTCCATTCAAGGCAACTATTTTATCTCTTTCCAAAGCCCTGCACTGCTGAGCACCTAGTTTCATAGCTGGTACACTGGAGGTAAACAACCCCAACAGACGAGTCACCTGCCTGATATTTACTGATGAATTTATTTATTTGATTGGTGTTTTAAGCCATACTCAAGAATATGTCGCTTATACGACGGTGGCCAGCATTATGGTGGGAGGAAACCGGGGAGAGCCCGGAGGAAACCCATGACCATCCACAGGTTGCTGGAAGACCTTTCCACGTAGGGTCGGAGAGGAAGCCAGCATCAGCTGGACTTGAACTCACAGCGACCGCATTGGTGAGAGGCTTCTGGGTCATTATGCTGCGCTAGCGTGGTAACCAACTGAGCAATGGAGGCCCCCCTTATTGATGAAGAATACAGTACTGTTTCACCTGTGTTAATGACCTTGTTCATTTTCTCGGCTCACAGTGAAACAGTAAACGTCCTCGAGTCAGTAATAAAGCCAAGATATTCAATTACTTGAGTGGGCGTTGGTACTGATTTATACTGATTTAATATGACCAGTTTGTTGAGAAAGTTTACATGTAGCTACATCTCTATTCATAATTAGATACTCGTCTTTAAAGTAGCCACACTGAATGCCATTCGCTCTAAAGTATGAATATATTGGCTTTAATGTTTTTGTAAAAACCTGCAGGGCAGATGACAGGCCAAATGGGAGACAACTGTACTGAAAAGTATTGTTTTTCCACACAAAGTCTTCAATATTTTCTGTGATCTGAATATAGAGGTATACTATGATAAGCATCTTGCAAATCAGTTGATGTGAAAAAAAAATCACCTTGTTGCACTGATTCCAGTGTCATTTGTAAAGTCTCCTGCTTGAAGTGGTTGTACTGAACAAATCCATTCAAACCACGAGTTCAAGTCCAGCTCATGCTGGCTTCCTCTCCGGCCGTGGGAAGGTCTGTCAGCAACCTGCGGGTGGTCGTGGGTTTCCACCGGGATCTGCCTGGTTTTCACCCACCATAATGGTGGCTGCCGTCATGTAGGTGAAATATTCTTGAGTTCGGCGTAAAACACCAATCAAATAAATAAATAATTAAATCAAACAACGACGATTTAGGATTGTTCGGAATTTCCCATTCTTCTTTTTCTCAAGAAAATATTTGACAGAAATTGACCTGGCTCATTACCAGCTTGTTCTATTACTCTTTTTCCTAGTGATGTGCATATTTCTTGTTTAATCTGATTTTTTTCATCAACACCAAAACTAATAGGCACTGGTGGTGTAAGTTGGACTGGATTACCAACAAACTCGATATTAAGGCCACAGACATTTTGCAAAACCCAGGGGTTATCAGTTAATTTTTGCCATTGTAGTAGATGATTACCTACGCCACCAGCTTCAAATCTTACCTCTACTTCCTTGAGCCTTAACTCATATCAGCTGGCTGAAGCTGTGTTCACCGGCCTCTGGTGGCAGTGTAACCTCCGTACCTTAAATTGTACTGTCTTCCCCTGCGGAAAAACTCTGTTGGTTTTGCTGTGACCCACTGGTCACAGCAAACTGAAACTGAAACTGTTTTTTTTGATTGAAAAGAGTCAGTTTTCCGGCTAATTTGTGCAACTTTATCAATTTCTGAGACACCCTCTTTTAATGTCATCATGAAAAAGGCTGTCTGTTCTTGGGGTCGTATGATGTGCATAAGGACGCATATTTGCGAGACAGGAAAGGCTTCACCTCCAGAACGACAGACGGAAAAAAGTGTTTGTCAACAGTGAGAGTGATTCAGAAGTTAACTCACGGCACTGACGTATATCAAGTTTTGTTTCAGCCCCACGGGGTGCTTGGGCATTTTGTTTCAGCCGCACACAGCACTTGGGCTAAGTGAGTCACTGACATTATCTCATGGCCAAGAAACTCTTGCACTTTAAGTGTCAAGTTATCTCTAGTTTTGCAGGTAGTGTTTTAGCGTATCCCAGATTTCAGCGTTGATCTTGGGTGGAGTGAAATACTTACAGTTCTCTGGTAAGGGGTGTTTGTCATAGCTTCTACATTTGTCATTCGTGACGAAGCACAAGTAATAAATTCGGGGCCTAATGTAGCACCAGAAGACTGCCTTGTTCGTGAAAATATTTTGGGTAACAAACCCATCTGTAATATCCTTATGTTGTTGTTGTTCAGCCTGTGGGACCTGATTCTCAAAATCCTCTGAATCGCTCCGCTTCGGTACATAACTGGAGGGGTTGTACCGAACAGCATTCGTCATCGTAACGCTCTCTGCCTTGTGGCCATGTAGCCTGCATGAAAAAATCTGGCTGTGACTTGTGAAGTCAGTCCAGTTTTGCTTCTAAAGAGTCCATGCCTAGGTGGTCTCTTAGCGCCAGTATGTCACCATCTTGGACTGTGTCTCCATGTAGACCATGTGGTCCCTGTATGTGTGCTTCTGTGAGCAGTTTACTGTGATAGTGCTTGGTTACGTGTATATGTACATGGTAAACTGTGATAATGCATGGTTACTTGTATATGTACATGGTAATCTGTAATAGTGCTTGGTTACATGTATATATACATGGTAACCTGCGATGGTGCTTGGTTACATGTATATGTACATGGTAACTGTAATAGTGCTTGGTTACATGTATATTTACATGGTAAACTGTAATAGTGCTTGGTTACATGTATATATACATGGTAAACTGTGATGGTGCTTGATTGCATGTATATGTACATGGTAAACAGTGATAATGCATGGTTACATGTATATGGCTTTGTTTGGACAACATGACATACGCGTGAATGATCTGTTACTCCTACTACTACTGTCATGTACCATTTGTAAATGTACATGTAGGTGGTATGCAAATCTGGACATACATAAACATGTCCATGAATATTCATAGTATGCAAATTTACCTGGTTGGAAGTGTGTCACTATTACCTGTGTAGAACTATGTACAGTGTACTTTCACATCATGATTAGGATATGCACATGGTGTGTACATGTGCATTTATGTGAATGTGTGAGAGGGATTATTTATAAATGTACATTTACCTATATAACTGTTATAACTGAGTGATGCCAAATACATGTGCATGTACGGTACCCTAATCCCTCAACCTTTTTGCATATAAAAGTGCAATTTGTGCACATGTTTTTGATTATTAAGGCATAACTACTGTACATAGGTTGGACCAGCCAATTTCAGGGCTCCACAAAAAGTATAATTTTATCAATCTACATCGAATATTGCCTTCAGAACATGCCTTGCAAACATGCAAAAATGTTAAAAACTTACAGCACTGTTTAAATAGTGACCCAGTGATAATAGTCAAATCCGAATATGTTCTTTCCTTGGTCTTTATATTTTGTTGTTGTTGTTGTTTCACGTAGATTGCTACTGTTCATTGCATTGGTCTCTTCACAGTTCAAGATTTTGATGGTAAATTTCATGTAAAGGTCACAACTTGTACACAGTTTTGGAGTGATGACAATAACAGAAATGTTATAGAGTAATACAACTGTAAATATGTTCATTGCTTTGAATTACAACAGAAAGTAATTTAACGTGTTAAAAAGAAATGTTAACTAGCCTGCCTGGCTTTCTTGGAACTCTACCACAACAGCCTGTTAACATTTTCAAGGTAGACTTTAGTCCAGAAAGTTTTTTTATTGCGTTGATGTTTGAAAATCTGCTCCATGTTTCTTCATGTAATTAATGTTGGTTTAGGACACCTGGCGATCAGACATTGTAAGTCACTGTGTTACACTTCTCAACTGTGCGTGCTATCAAGCAACTTTTGTGCCTGTGACTGATGTTCGCCATTTTGATAGACGTTTGTTGAAATCGTAGTTATTAAACTGAGTGTACTATGTGTAAGACATCTCCAACTTGTTTCGTCACAAATAAAACTTTAGTAGCAGTAACTATGGTTAAAATATTCAGCTGTTTTTTGTATTTGCCACATGCGGCAAGTGGATTCGTTTCTTACTTTGCCAGCAGCAGATAGGACATTTGATATTTCAACCCCTGATCTGTACATGTAGCAACAAATATCATTATTTTCAGCATTACTACGTTTACTATTAAGGAGTACACTAAAGAATAGTAGGTCTTGAGCTAAAAATGTAACACCTAGAGGTTAGATGTGATCAGATGATCACACACCTGTATTATACACTAATACGACCCTACCTAGTTTTTTTACCTGTAATTTCCTGCCACAGGTGTGTAGTCTCTCGCTGTCACATTCCATTTTTAGCGGGAACCACAGCAGGATTTGCACTCTTATACATGTCAGTTATGAGTACCACATCTCGGTTTACATACATGTAGGTGTAGCTTACTGTAATTGACACAATTTTAGTGAGCATCTGTCGTGTGCAGGTCCGTTTTTAGCCGAGTCCAACAGCAGGATTTACACTCAATCTGTGTGGCTTTCCTGATCATTATATCCACATTTAGAATATAGTAGTTGACAATAGACATTGTGTGGTGGTCTTCTGCCATGTACTACAAATGGACTTAGTAGCCAGGCACAAGTTGTAGCCAGGTATTTTACCAGTGTTAACGGATCATTGTGAATATACATGTATGCTCCCATATGTGATTGTCACATCAGATGTACATGTACGTCTAGTGTAGATACTTGTGATTATTGCCCAGGATTATACGTCTTCACAATACTACCAGGGAACAGTGGTACATGTATCCCAGTGCAATCTGGTAATTGGATATGTGCCTCACTAATAACAGATTCATGGACAGATTCTCGGTGAAGGTAGGTACATTTACATGGATAATCGCTCATGATTCAGAAATCTCACCATAATGGCTCATGATTCAGACACCTTACAGTACCATAATGACCCATGTGACATGTTATCATAATGGCTAATGATTAAGAAATCTCACCATAATGGCTCATGATTCAGACATTTTACAGTACCATAATGACCCATGGTGACATGTTATCATAATGGCTAATGATTAAGAAATCTCACCATAATGGCTCATGATTCAGACATTTTACAGTACATAAGGGCTCATGAATCTGACATCTTACAGTAGCAAAATGGCTCATGTGACATGTCATCATAGTGGCTTATGGTTCATAAATCTCACCATAATGGCTTATATTCAGAAACCTCACCATAATGGCTCATGAGTCAAATATCTTACCATAATGGTTCATGAATCTGACATCTTACAGTAGCAAAATGGCTCATGTGACATGTCATCATAGTGGCTTATTGTTCATAAATCTCACCATAATGGGCTTATATTCAGAAACCTCACCATAACGGCTCATGAATCAAATATCTTACCATAATGACCCATGATTCAGAAATCTCACCATAAGGGCTTATGATTCCGAAATCTCACCATAATGGCTCATAATTGAGGAGTACTATAATGGCTCATGATTCTGATCTTGCCTAGTACCATAATGGCTTATGATTCAGAAATCTCACCATAAGGGCTTGTGATACAGAAATCTCAGCAAAATGGCTCATGATTCAGAAATCTTGCCATAATGGCTCATGTTTCAGTATCTCACCATAATGACTCATGGTTCAGACTTCTTACAGTACAATGGCTCATGATTCTGACATCTCACCATAATGGCTTACCATTCAGAAATCTCATCATTATGGTTCCTGATTCAGAAATCTTGCCATATGACTCATGATTCAGAAATTTGTTGTCTTTGTCAGATGGTTATTCTTGGATTTTCACACTTACTGTTCATAACAACAGGCAAACTCATTTTAATATTGCTGTTCTTAAACATAGAGCAATATATGTATTACATGTATTGTCACTCCGGATAATGGCATAATAAGATGCAAAACTTCAACCAGAATGAAAGTTTTGTTTTTCAGAGTTACATTTTTTGTGTATCACATGTATTTTTATTTTGGAATTTTTTGGTTTATTCTGTCTACACTGATAAAAAAATATATATATATATATATTTTGAAACGCAGAAGGTTTTGGAAAATACAAAATTTGTCTGTGGACAGCTGTGCGTGTTGTCATGTGATTAAGATTGAATTTGTGATTAAATCAGTATATTTTACCATATTAATTGTTATACATGTATATCAAAATGCTGATGATAAATTCTGTGAGTATTTGCCTTGTGTTCCAGTCAGACATTAGATCATGTATATCTGGTATAAGCTGCACATGGCATCATGTGATGATGTTGTATAGGGGAAATGTTCTTATAAGTATAGTGTAAACAGACATGATTTTTTTCCGCTTTTTAGGCGGAATTCCGCTGTTTCTTTGTTCAGTTTCGATTAATTTACCTGTTTTCCGCAGATTTTTCCAGCTTCCAGGGCCTAGGCGGCCCCTGGACCCGGCCTTTTTGGGCTATGATAGTAAATTTCAGCTATTTTCTTGGTTCACCACAAATCATGTCTGTGTAAAACTCAAGTCCAAGAGATAAATAAAATAAATACATAAATAAATTGTTTACTAGGAAAGAATGGAGGAAATGTACAGATTCTCATATGCTGAGCATTGGGTTATCAGTGTAGTATCAAAGTAGGTATCAGATAGATCAAGGAAGGAATATATGTGTGAACATTGAACTGATGACCCTTTTCATTCTGTCACAGTATTCAAACAGAGAACAAGCAGTACCACAGGGTTTTCATGTAGAATTGGAGACGGAGGTCAGAGTTCAAAAGTAGATGGCTGAAATGAAAGTAATTAGGCCACATTTACTATTGATTTAAATAGTAAGAATATTCAAAATAGGTGGCTACAGGGATGGCAGTAGACAGCTGTGTGCAGCCTGCTACTTGACCTTTTTGAACACCCTGTTGTAGGTTTTCATGTAACACATAGTTCTGTGTTATTCTAGATTTGCATCCCACTTTTAAGTACTAAACTGAATTACAGTGGTTACAGCTTTGTGTGAACGGGGCTTTTATTTGATAATAAATCCTTCATCTCCTTTACCTGAGTACATATAGATGGTACAGGTTGTGAATTGACAAATATCCAGAGCTCAATACAGTCTTCAACCTTTTTGCTTATGAGGGAACAACTTCCAGTGCAATTTATGCACACTTATATGTAGATTCTGGAGACAGAACTACATTGGTTAGACTGGCCAATTTCAGGGCTTCACAAAAAGTATAACTTTTTCAGTCCGCACAGAATAATGCCCCAGAGTATACTTGAATGATCACCTTGCAAGCATGTGAAAAGGATGAGAATTACTGTTGTTCTTGAGTGCATTCAGGATACAGTGTATAAAGGCTAAGTATAGTGATGCATGTATAAAGACTGCCTGCTCAGAAGCTAGCTATCCTTTAACTGGGATGACACAGAATCCTGTAGTTTTAGTACTTAATGACTTTACTACACAACTGAAAATGAGTATAACGTTGATTAAACAGGGAACTTGGAGCAGGATTATAAAAGATAGTCATCTAGGTAATGACAATGTAGCTGTTGAGTTTGGCCATGTGACCATTACATGTGATGTACCTGTAGCTACGGGGTGTGGTTTACAGTCTGACCAGCATTGTAAGTCAGAGATCCATTGTATTTGCTCCGTGTACGTTTTGTTGTTTTATGTGGTACTCAGGTATATTTCGCTTAAATACATGCGCGGCCAACATTATGGTGGGAGGAAACTGAGCAGAGCAGGTTGCTGGCAGACCTTTCAATGTATGCCCAGAGAAGAAGCCAGCATGAGCTGGACTTGAACTCATAGCGGCTCCCTATACACAAGCTGAATCCACACTACATATTTGATTGTCGTTTTCAGGAGAACTTCGTGCCAGTGTGAACAGAGATTATCTATGGTGTATATAATAATGAGAGAACAATGTACAGTGAGTGTGACAGTTGAAGCTTGTTGTCCCATTCACACCTAGTATGAACAATTTATGTGTGTATGTGTGTAAGTCGTCAAACCCCAGCATTGTGACAGGCCAGTTTTACAACAGCACTTCTCATAACATTTTGCATTTAATATCAGATACAGTAATGTAAGCTATTCTAAAGCAGTGACAGCAATCCTCAGAATTGTTTCTCTAAATGGCTGTTGGGGGGGGGATATTATGTAACAAGTACAAAAGAGAAAAAAGGGGAAATATCAACAGTGTTTTGTAAGCTGGTGAGCAGACACATAATTTTTCAAATAGTCCTTCTGTTGGTAAGGTTCCAGCACACATTATGTAAGATGTTAGGCACTAGAGTGGCACTGTTATCTCCAGTGTACAGCTAATGACTGAACGTCCTTAATCCAACATGTCTTGACCCCACTTGGCCTGACCATCAAGTACTGGTACATTTTTAGTACAGTAAGATTTGTGTATGTCTTACATGTATTAAGGGGACCTCTGTGGCTCAGTTGGTTAGCGCACCAGCGTAGTGTAATGACCCAGGAGTCTCTCACCAATGCAGTCGCTGTGAGTTCAAGCCCAGCTCATGCTGGCTTCCTCTTCGGTCATACGTGGGAAGGTCTGCCAGCAACCTGCGGATGGTCGTGGGTTTCCGCCAGGCTTTGCCCGGTTTCCACCTACCATATTGCTGACCGCGGCCGTATAAGTGAAATATTCTTGAGTACAGCGTAAAACACCGATCAAATAAATAAATAAATACATGTATTAAGGCGTAATTAACATTAAAGTATACTGGTACTGTGTAAAGTCTTTAACTTTTAACCGTCCATTCAAGCATATTCTGAGGGGATTATTTTGTGTTAGGATTCATATCACCAAATAGTGAAGAGAGGTCAGAACATGTCTTAAAAGCAAGATTAGGGGATAAGGATCAAGATAGTCGGAATTGCTTTCCTAAATTGTAAAAAAAAAAAGATTGCATTACATTAAAACAACTGTTGTTAGTTTTGGAGGACAATATGGAAACAAAAGTTTTCTGTTGTTTGCAATTTTGCCTGGTGTGACGTCATATAAGAACATTTTCCCTCTCATCGCTGAAATATAGCCTCCAAATGATATCATGCTTACATGTACAAACACACAGACTGTCATTCTAGGGTAGTGATCTACTCGACGTCACATCGGCCCGATGCATCACATCTCATCAGGAAAATCTTACTGAAACTGCTGAAGAATGTGTTTTTGAGCGCTCTTCACTTATGGGGTTAAATAGGGTTATTCATCGTAAATCTTTTTGAACTATAGAGTAAGTTTTTCGATATCTTTCACATCATTTTAATACTTCTGCCTGGTTTTCCTTGGGACTGAAGTAGCTCTTTAGATACATGTATACTTTCATGCTGCAAGTCAGTGACGCTCTGCATATACAGGTGTTGTCAAGAGGTTGTTCATGCTGTAGGAATGCTTGATACAAGTGTACAGTACATATATTTGTTATTGTGTGTTGGACTTCTCATCATTTTCCACAATGTACAGATTGAATCATTTCTTGGTACAGGCACTGGTAAATCTCCTTGGTGCCAGTTTATTTGTTTGTCCAGGTACAAGTTCATCTCTTTCCAGGTATTTGGATTAATTGACCTGACATTTCTAGGAACTCGCTGGCACATATCTGGCCATTGGTTTGTTTATTGACACATATTGCTTCACCTGTTTTTTAGGACTGGATTGTCTCTCTTGTGAATGGTTATATGTATTTTTGAATATTGGTTGGTATTTGTTGA
Organism: Liolophura sinensis; assembly: GCF_032854445.1. NCBI lineage: Eukaryota > Metazoa > Mollusca > Polyplacophora > Chitonida > Chitonidae > Liolophura > Liolophura sinensis. Next base: position 17,038,146 of record NC_088306.1, read on the forward strand.
CCCATAGTTCTTGTGCTGGTTGATGTGTTTCTCTAGGTTCTGATTGATGGATTTGGGAGTTCTTCCTGGTGTATTTCTTTGTAGAGATAATCCCTTTTTTTTTGTAGTCTTGATATATTTTTAGTCACTGGTTGATCTAGTTCTAGGCACTGGTTTGTCTAGTTCTAGGCACTGGTCGATGTATTTATAGGCACTGGTTGATTTAGTTCTGGGCATTTGTTGATCTAGTTCTAGGCAATGGTTGATCTAATTCTAGGCATTGGTTAATGTATTCCTAGCCACTGGTTGATCTAGTTCTAGGCACTGATTAATGTATTTCTAGGCTATGGTTGACCTAGTTTTAGACATTGGTTGACCTAGTTTTAGACATTGGTTGACCTAGTTTTAGGCACTGGTTGATCTAGTTCTAGGCAATGGTTGATCTAATTCTAGGCATTGGTTAATGTATTCCTAGGCAATGGTTGATCTAGTTCTAGGCATTGGTCGACCAAGCTCTATGTACTGGTCAGTCTATTTTTAGGCATTGGTTGGTCTGTTTTACTTTTAGGCTGTTTGGAGTCATTGGTAGGTCTATTTTTAGGCATTTGTTTATCTGTATGTTGCAGCATGTCTTTTACTAACTAGTTTTATATTTGGTTGTATATCAATAAAATTATCTGCTGTCATTAGGAAACAATGAAAATTCCCTTTTTTACACAATCTGGCTATAACTCTCTTTAGTGTTAATATCGTACATCCAAGAAAATGCTTTCGTACATGTATTTCCAATGAAGATGTATTCCCTAATGCAAATTACAACTTATGTGCCTTTTATACCAGAATACTAATCCTACAGTATGTTGAACCGCGGAGTATAAAGGAGGGTATGGTGTCCAGAAGGTGCTACTGTGGCCCTGCACAGACATTCTGGCCTGTGTTAGGCTGAATGTGGACAGAGCTAATGTCTAAAATAAGCCCTGCTGTCCAACAGCTGGCTGTAGGAGGCTGACATTACCAGCAAGATCTGGCTAAATATAGGTTTTCATGAGGAGTTTATTATAGTGAGATCAGACACAAGGGGTACTCTGAAATGTGGAGGGGAACAAGACTTGGGGTGGATGCTGAATCAGGGCAGCAGTGTACATGTATCTACCCCAGCCCCAGCCCCCCCCCCCCCTTATCCCACCTCAACATACATGTACTGCCACTACTTTGAGATGATATATTACAGGCTTAACACCACCAGTCTTGGCCGTCACTAACTTAGATTATTCAGTGGGAACAGAGTAGAGGCATGTGGCCTGCGATGACAGGGATCTGTGGTCAGTTTTGTGTTCTGGCTGGATTCTTGGTTCAGATTTAGTAGATGGACATATACCTGAACCTGGTAACTGTGTTATGCAGGTCTTTGATCTTTGAAATGGTCGTTTGAACATTGTAGGTAAGTTTGTTAAGAACAGTGCACAGTTTTGTGTTCTGGCTGGATTCTTGGTTCACATTCAGTAGATGAACATATACCAGGACCAGTTATATGTACCTGTGTTGTGCAGGTCTTTGATCAGTGAAGTGGTAGTTTGAACATTGTAGGTAAGTTTGTTAAGAACAGCTCAAATATGACACTCTTGTACAACTTAGGTGCAGGATTCTCTTTCCTTCACAATAACTTTTGCAACAAAGTAAAATATGCAGAAATCATAGGAGACGGAATTGTTATCGGGTTACAGTAAGTTTTGATGCTATAATTTTGTATAATGATAAGAATAGATTTCCTCTTTAAGTTTCCTTTCAGATGTTAACTTTGTGTTTTTTTTTTCTATGAAAAAAAGTCATTGTAATGAGACCATCTCTTGATGCGTGTGGATGTACTGTATATCTCAAGTCTTCTCTAATAACAAATTCCAGTATCTGGTGTTTTAAATGTCTACATGTATCCAACAGTAATAAATATGTGTGTATTTTACACAGTGCTTAATAGTAGCCAAAACTGTCACCAGCCATGGTAGTTTAATGCCATATTCTCACCGGAGTTATCCCCCCTGACCCATGCTGTTCCACACCGATTTGCCACACTGGCACTATCCCACACACTCAGTGCATGAGGCCTCCAGACAGTACTTGTTCAGTATTACAAAATGTAACTTAATGTCACATTTGATCACTAAATATTTACATGAGCCTTAATTTTTCCCAGCTTCAAATTCTTGGTTAATTTTGCTCATTGTGGAAGTCACCAGTAGAGCTTTTATCTACATTAGTAGAAGAAATACATTTGGTATACTATATACTATATTTCACCTAAAGAAATGAATCAGACTTCAGTTCTTAAGTGACTGTAAGGTGGATGATTAAATCAGAATCAAGCATTATGTGTCACTTGAAAAATGCTAAACTTCGGTGCATTATAGTGTTTGTTGTAGTCTGGCTGGGCTGTGGCTTCATGTCAGGAAGTTTGCCAGATACCTGACAAAATGGGGTAGCTTTGTCCAGGTGCTACCCATGTTTACACCTAAACCTAACAGCTGTGACATACATGTGCATGCTGTATGCAGTACATACGTAACTGAAAAATGCTTGGGTGCTGAATTGAACCATCAGTCAAATAAGTAAATACGTACTTGTACATGTTCTGATATGGTCATATTTGTGTTTTGCAGGCCTGCACCAAGGATGGATACCTGATGAAACAGACCAGCTCCTTCCAGGTACGTGTATCTGCCGTTAAGGTTTTCCCGGTGTACAGCCGTCATACTCTCCCCTCAGGTGTTCTACAAGTGTTCTGTATGGTACGTCCTTCAGCATCTGATCACTTGATGGGAGAAGTACTGAAACCCTTGTTTGAAGTACCCTATTTCCTCAACCTTTCGCATGTGGAAGAGCAACTGTCAGCACTGTTTATGCACATTTTTAGTTTTATTTCGGGGACAAAACAGCACTGGTTGGGTTGGCCAATTTCAGGGCTTCAAAGAAAGTATAATTTTATTTTTCTGCACAGAATAAAACTCTTGAAATGTTCTTAGACAAACATCTTGCAAAAACATAAGAAAAGGTTGAAGAATTACAGAGGAATTAACATTTCGCCCGTGAAAATGTGTCCTTGCACGGAAATGGAAAGTACCACAGATGGTCTGAAATTTTGCCAGTGGCAATATTTTTCCCAATGATTCATGGCTTTCAACAAATTCTGTTTTGCAGAGATGGAGACGAAGATATTTTAAACTCAAAGGAAGAAAACTGTACTATGCAAAAGATCATTCGGTATGTATTGTTTGTCCCACAAGACAGACAAGTCGGAGCCGATTTCACGGAACCATTTCTGACAAGTCAAAAATCTAAAGTACGATCTTAACGGTTATTTTCAGGCTTTAGAAATTGAAATTCGTTCGCCTCATCAGTGTTATCTTAAGACAAATGTGACTAAATTTCAACTTTCTGTGTCAAAAAATACGCAAGTTAAAGAGTATTAAAATTTTGACTTGAGTCAGGAACAGCTTTGTGGAACCCTCCCCCGAATTGTTTTGTCATCTTAGAGTTCTGATTGTAGCATACAGGTACAATGTACTCGGTCCATTCTTTGATTGCACGTAGATAGAGAGTCTTAGATTATAAGGTGAGAACCCTGGTTTCAAGCATTGTCCATGTCTTGTCAGGAGAGACATGTATGTTGGTCTTCAATAAATTATTAACCTGTCTGTGTCATTATTGAGAAATGAAACATCAGAGCATAACGTATGAAATTTAGTACACATCTGTGATTACCATAAGCCTCCAGGTTACCTCCACCTCTAGTACAGGCTGCCATTGTGCATTTAAGTGAAAACTGTTTGGTCTTGACACTAAACAACAATCAGTCAAAAATATAATTTAGAATTTTAAATTTGGTTTCAGTTTACCCTTGGTTATTTCAGTGGACAATTTTGATGTGCTCAACTGGCATTTTTCTGTTTTCATGACCTGTCACCTGAGCCCTGGTTTGCGTTTTAACCATTAGTGTAACATGAGTGCTGAGACATCATGTTTCCAGTTAGTTTAAAATGGCCCATAAAGAATTCCAGATAACAAAAATTCATTTATTGTCTTATCAAGCACATCAGAAAAGTTTTGTTCCTCCTCTCTTCCTGAATGTCTCCAGTTACATTATTCAGTGTCTTTCCTTTTAATATAAAAGTACATGTACATATAGATTATGGTCTGTCTTTTTCATCAATAAGAAAATGACTGTTTACAGATGCTCATTCTACCTTAGCTGCTCATTTGCCTAGGCTCATTAGCTGCTTAAGGTGATCATTATTTTTGCATCCATATCTTTAGCTGAGATTTATTTATTTTATTTATTTGATTGGTGTTTTACGCCGTACTCAAGAATATTTCACTTATACGACGGCGGCCAGCATTATGGTAGGTGGAAACCGGGCATAGCCCAGGAGAAACCCATGACCATCCGCAGGTTGCTGGCCTTCCCACGTACGGCCGGAGAGGAAGCCAGCATGAGCTGGACTTGAACTCACAGCAACCGCATTGGTGAGAGGCTCCTGGGTCATTACCCTGTGCTAGCGCGCTAACCAACTGAGCCACGGAGGCCCCTCTTTTGCTGAGATGACTATTATTGCCCAACCTTTTCACATATAATATTGCTGTATAGTTTTAACACTTTTTGAGTAAATTTCTTCTCCTCAACGCAAATAAATGATTTATTTTCATGTATAGCTAAAGTGCTTTTGCTGGGCTAACAAGAAATTGTTGTTTTGTGTCAAAGTGCATGGAATTATTCACATAAAAATGATGTTTAAAGTCACCTTTCCATGTCAGGTATGGTCGTGAAATTTTGGATACGAGCAATTCAAGTAGAAATTTGTGATTTCCCGTGTCACCATTTTTTGGAATCACATTAATCCTATCCAAAAGAAGCCTAGTTCCCTAATGCTTTTGAACCGTGAAGAAACCTGACAGAGGATTTTGTTCCCAGCTTGTTTTTACCGCTTACTCTCTAACAATGGCAGAAAAATCTGGGTTAATTTCGGCCTTTCGTTGTTTAGGCTGACAGTTTGGGGTTGAAGGAGGATTACATGGTGATGTGAAATGTGTCACTGTTTGAGAGGACTTTACCATTAGTGTTCATGTTGAAAGGTCGTGTACATGGTGTGACAAAATAATGCTTGCGAAAAAACCCCCACACCTTTACACTGAGATCGACCAATGACGAAGCGGAACCGCTTTACGAAATCCCCTCATCCAATCATGATGTTTTGGGATTGGGGTCTGTAAATAGCGTCAGCAATGTATATCTGCAGCACCTGGCCCGATAGGAAATGTTTCTCCATGCTGACATAAAGGAATTCTTTCCGGCCCACAGGAAGTGAAGTGGTGATGCTTCCATTTGGGATGGAACTAGGTCATGGTTAAGGAGGGAGGTATTTGGGGGTATCTTGTCTGGTGGCCTTAGGCATCTGCCTGTTCCTCATAGGATCCACTTAGACACGAACATCAATACGCTCACCATTTAAACAGCTTGCCCCCCCCCCCCCTTACAATTATCAGTTATCAAATGACCCAGACAGAATGCCTAAACCCTCAAACTCCCACCATCCCCCAGCATTTCCCCTTGGCGTCTAAGCATGCCTCCTCAGTCTGCCTCCCAGGGACAAAGATAGTATTAACACAGAGATCCTTAGAAGTGGTCCATCATTGTGCTATTTACACAAAAAATTTGAATTTTCTTATTTATTTGATTAGTGTTTTACGTTGTACTCAAGAATATTTCACTTATGGAAAGGTAGCCTTTTTCGTTGGAGGACACTGGGCAATGAGCCCGTGGGAAACTTACGACCATCGGCAGGGTGCAGGAATACCGTCTCATGTATGGGCGAAGAGGAATCCAGCATGCCAAAGAGTTGGAAGGCTAGAGGAATATTCTGTCTCATGGGAGAACGCTGGGTTTTGTGGACTGGTATTAACATACAGGTACATGTCCAGTCCATAAGCTCTTACTGCTCATTAGACATAAAGGTCCTCTGCTGACCTTGACTGTAACAGCTGACCAGTGTTTATGCATCATGGCTTGTATTCATGTGACTGTAATCGTGATTCTAGGAACTGAGTGTTTTAACATTAACTACAAAATGACATTACCTAGAGGGAGCACACATACTTAAACCATCTGATGCACTGAACATGATGATATCCTCAGTTCTCAACCTTTAAAAGCATATGGGGCCTCCATGGTCCCCAAATATATATATACTTGTACATATAGGTTTATACAAAATGTTGAAAAACATGCACCTTGCTGTGATTGTTTGTGGGGACTTTGTGACCGTTATAAGGGAGCATAGTCAGAAATTGCGAGTGTTTCAAACGCGAAGTTTCCAGGTCGCAAATGATTGATTCTAGATTGCAATGGCAACTTTCATACTGTTTCCAATTAAATTTAAATTCAAGTATTTATTGAGTGATATTTTGAATTACTCAGTGTCAGCTCAGCTGGGTGCCACACTTCGCGGGGAGTATTCTGATGTTACATATTCACCCTTCAGAGAATTGTTTCACCACCTTTACTGATCTCCTTGTATTGGGATTTTCTTCTCCTGCTGCTGACCCTGCAATATCCAGCAGTGAGACAAAGTGTGGCAGCTTCTGCAGGCCTACAGTGCAGCACCACGCTGGGTCGGTTGCATCAGCAGTAACAGACAGTCACATTTCTATCTTATTGTAATGCATATGCTTTATTCTGTTTGCCAAGGTCCTAGACACATACATTCCAGTCAAAAACATTATGATACCGCCGAAAATTGTCCTACTTTGTCTTCCTTTATGTACAATAAAACAATGACACAATGTTATTGTAAATACACATGATCCTTATAGATGCTTTGCTGTATATTCCCAGACCTTACCATTGGCCAGGAATATGGTGGCTGACGATGAAATGGCAAATTCCCAGTCGTAATTGTTTGTAACCTGTTTACCTCCAGTCATGCTGATTTGTGAATCAGTAATGAGGCAAAATAAACAGATTTAACTGAAAGTCTGAGGGACATTATGCTATATTCTCTGTGATAAAATAAATTATGATTAAATTATAAATAAGAGTATTTTAAAAATTTTGTGAAAAAGTACAGTTTTCTGTTGAATATGAAAGTATATAAATAATCAGTGGGACTTTCATGACAGCATGCTTAATTTAGGCAAAAGTCCCGCGTGCACATGTTATTATTAGCATAGGATTTTTAAAAAGTGTCAAGTACATGTATGTGGGCTAAACGGTGCACCCCATGCAGATTATGTGCATCAGTAATAAAGAAAAATATTATTGGTTTTCTGTTAGTTTAAGCTGGGTTGCCATGTCCTATATTCCGTGTAATAAAATGACACGGATCTAGATCTTATTGTGACGAAGCTTGGTGGAATTTTCCTGGATGAACAGTCGTGCCGTTGTTGCCATGTTGTACAGAAGAGTCAAAGAAATTTGTCTACATCAAAAGAAAACACTCAGTATTCACGGTCAGAATTGTAGTTATCTTCTTGGAAAGTATATACTGACAAGGAGTAAAATATATACAATATCATTTACTAGTGCTCATAGAGGGGATTTCCAGATTAACATCTGGAAATGAAGTTCTGACACGCCTGTGATCTGATTATCAGCAGGTGTCGTAAGTTAATGAAATAAACTCACTCACATACCAGCAGAGGCACATCTAAAAGAGCAGTTTGCTACAAAGACCAAATAAATTGAACATTACCTGTATGTAATACTTTATATTGTATTAATTTTAAATACTATGCCATATCATCCAAGGTTCAAAATGACTTCCTGAACTCCAAATGGATCACTTAACTGTTCCCATCCACTGACCGCTATGGTAATAGGTAAATATTTGTTGGTCTTGCACGACTTCCCACGTACAAAGCGAAATAAAATCATGATGAAACTCTGGAAACGTTAGGTCATGAAGTAGAAAGCTGTGAAGAAAAATTGTCTCTGTTATCTGTGCATAGAACTTCCATTTGTTGATCGCTCTCCCGCATTATGTTGTACATCAGACATAGAACTCCGAAAAACTGAAAGAGTTATACGCTGTCCTGAAATACATGTTTAGCTTTTTATGCAGAGATTATTTTATATAACCGTCCTTTCAGTAAGAAGATTATTTAAATGTATACTGGCAGAAGCACTGTTGTATGTAGGTCTACTTCTAACTTGACTCAGAATTTATAGTATTATACGAGTTTGTCGCTATTTGGTCTACAGGTACCCGCATATTTTCTTTTCAAAGTGAAATATAAAAGAAAAACGTGTAATTTTCATGAACAACTTTAATTACTTTTAGTAATCAAAACAGCAATTATTGGGGCACGATAGTAAGCCCAGTATCTCTCCGTTACTCTTTAGATTCCCTTTCGGCAGCTCTCCGAGGTGAGGAGGGCCACTGGATCTGTTTCAAAATTGATAAAGCGCAAAATTTTCAGATCACGAACGATATGTTCTCGATTGATATTTGGCTGAGCTCCCTAAGTGGTCAACAATGCTGGCGTGGCCACTCACACAATCTTATTGTTCGTGGCAGATCATTTATTTTCCAGCAGTGGTGTGCATACTTGTATGTCAACTGTGGGAAAGTTTGTCAGTAACATGTCAGAAGTTGGTGGTTTACTCCAAGCACTAAGGTTTTCTTAGATAATAACAGTACAATAACATAATTGTTGTTCTGTTTTCATTTTAAGCGCTGAGCACCAAAACGCTGTTGACCCCTCTCTGGTTGCATTCCCGAGTTTGTTGCCAAGAAAGATGGCGAACTCGTGAGTTCACATGATTAATCCAGTTCTTGCTGATTCCGTTAGGGCCACCTGTCAACTAGGTGAAGAAATCTAGAGAGCGACGTAAAACATCTATTACATAAAATAGGAAGAAAAAAAGGCAAATGTATCAAGTTAAAATGTTGTTGTTATTGGTTAGAAACATACTCTTGGATACAATGAACAGTAATCAAAATGCATTTGAGCAGAAGCATTGAGGCTTTCTTGTGTATAAGTGTTGTTTCGTATGTATGGAAAGCAAAAGCACAGTCATCATCTGTCCAAATCTGTAATTTGCGCTGTCAACACAGCAATTCAAGAAGCACTTACTCCTATCATGTACAAGATATTATGCTGGATAAATTCATATCATTAGGACTGGTAAATTCAGACTGTCCTGTTTATTATCCCTGGAAATACACCAATCTTTGATGTCACAGGTTGTTGTAAACAGTGTTTATCTTGGACATTAACATTAACTTTATTGTACATAACATTTTTACATAACCAGTGTTAAGTTAATTTCACGAAGGGCTACCTCACAAACGGAGTGAGCCATAAACTGTGATGTTTGTTCTGTCTGCAGAGTGCTCACTCTGTCAGAAGAGGATGAATCAGGTTTTATTTTTTTTCCTTTTGCTTTATCACCATTGTTTCAAGTAAGGCTCACAAAGGCAAAGCATGGCTTCCTCTTCAGCTGTAAGTGGGAAGGACTTCAGCAACCTGCGAATGGTCGTGGGTTCCCCTGGGCTGTGCCCGTTTTCCTCTCACCATAATGCCCTCCGCCATCGTATAAGTGAAATATTCTTGAGCACGGTGTAAAACACCAATCAAAGAAATAAATTTAAGAGACTTTTCTGGTGAAGTTTAGAATGGCAGTTTACGGTAGCACCTACGACAGCTCACAGTAGTATCAGTGGCCGCCCACAGTAATTTCATTGGTAGTTCAGAGTAGTATCAGTGTCAGTTTACAGTAATATCAATGACAGTTCACAGTAAACCATTAAGGGAACGTCCACTTACTGGTCAAATCTTATCATGAACTTTGTCAACCAAAAATAGGCAATGCAAGCAGGTTGTCATAATTTTCAAAATAACCAAATGGTCTGAAATTTCCAGTTTACTACTGGTAAGAGTTTCGCTTCATTAAAATTATCAACATGGAATACGCAAAATCTGTTACTTCTATTTGAATTTAAATCATTCACTTTAAATAACATCCCTGTGGTATTAAACTTGGACTAGATTTTTATACATTCTCTCCATAGCTAATCTACTAGAATCAATTTAGAGTGGCAAAAAAGTGTTAGGGCTTAATAGGAGTGTCCAGTGGTTGTAACATCGCCCTTAAGGGAGGATATAGAGGTACTTCTGTGTTGGGGTTTAGAATGACAGCCCTGCGGCTGTAAGATAAGCCCTAAGGGAAATGGAGGAACTTCTGTGGTGATGTTTAGGATGACAGTCCTGTGGTTGTAACATGAGCCCTAAGGCACATAGAGGGACTTCTGTGTTGGGGTTTAGAGTGACAATCCAGTGGTTGTAACTTGAACCCTAAGGGACACAGAGGGACTTCTGTGTTGGGGATTAGAATGACACTCCAGTGGTTGTGACATCATCCCAAAGGGACATCTAAGTACTTCTGTGTTGGGGGAATAGAATAGCAGTCCCCGTTGTAACATGTAACATGAACCCTAAGGAACATGGAGTGACTTTTGTGATGGTGATTATAATGACACTCCAGTGGTTGTGACATCAGCCCTAAGGGAAATTGAAGGACTTCTTTGTTGGGGGATAGAATGACGGTCCAGTGCTTGTGACATCAGCCTTAAGGGAAATTGAGGGACTTCGGTGTTGAGGATTAGAATGACAGTCCAGTGGTTGTAACATCAGCCCTAAGGGACACAGAGGGACTTCTGTGTTGGGGTTTAGATTGACAGTCCAGTGGTTGTAACATCAGCCCTAAGGGACACAGAGGGACTTCTGTGTTAGGGATTAGAATGACAGTCCAGTGGTTGTGACATGGAGGGACATGGAGTGGTTGTAAAATCCAGTCCAGTGGTTGTAAAATCAACTCTAAGAGACATGCATGGAAAGACTTTATGCTGAAGTCTAGAACAGCAGTTCGTTCAGTGGTTGTAACATCACCCCTAAGAGACATGGAGAGAATTCTGTATTGAGGGTTAGAATGACAATTCAGTGATTGTAACATTATCCCTAAGGGATGTGAACAAATTTCTGTGTTGGGGATTAGAATGACAGTCCAGTGGCTGTGACATGAAGGGACATGGAGGGGTTGTAAAATCCAGTCCAGTGGTTGTAAAATCAACTCTAAGAGACATGCATGGAGAGACTTTATGCTGAAGTCTAGAACAGCAGTTCGTTCAGTGGTTGTAACATCACCCCTAAGAGACATGGAGAGAATTCTGTATTGAGGGTTAGAATGACAATTCAGTGATTGTAACATTATCCCTAAGGGATGTGAACAAATTTCTGTGTTGGGGATTAGAATGATAATCCAGTGGTTGTAACATCAGCCTTAAGGGACATGTTGGGACTTCTGTGTCATCACCCCTTGATGTGGTTACAATATGTCCTAGCTGAAGGACTGTCACTGAAGCACTGTCGCTGCTGAAGCAAACATTTGAACAGTGAAGTATAAGTTGAGGTGAGAATTATATATTGTATATGTTTATAACATTTTAGGGGTATTCATGGCCTTCCGAGATATCACAAAACGACCTACCCAACTAGGAGAATTGCTAATCTTCTAATGTAATATGTATAAATGGTCAATTGTTGTCAGCATTTAGACTGGGAAGTTTTGACTTGTTTTGTGTACATGTACGCATATGAGATCAATCAAGTTTATAGCTTTGAAGGCATTAAATGCCAATCAGTTAGATTGGAAAGAGATAGTTTTGATAATGAAATAGGAGGATAGCAGGGTTCCAAGCCTGCGTCAAAACAAATAGGATGAAAGCATGGTTACAAGCCTGCGTCAAAACAACGCAGGAGTGTTTACATGCGCCTTTCATGGCCAGTGATGCTGTCAATAACGTAAAACTGAGAGAAGTGATCTGATTGGTGGGACAACCAGAGCAAACCTGCCACATGCCATCAGTTGTCAGAGTAGGTTTGATGAGTTGGGTGCTGCCGCATGCCCCTGGGATATTTGTAGGGAATTAAACTGATGAAAGGTTAAAGCACTGTTGTGTTTGGTCTAGACAGTGGCGCTAAGGCAATACCTATAGCAGCAGCTCCCAGTCTCCCACCATATATGATGCTCATCTCTATTGATCCTCTAATGGATGCTTGGAGAACGGCTTTGGTCAGTGTTCCATGGATGCCCCACTAACAGTGCCCCTGTGTTTGCAGAGACAGATCTTTTGTTTTCATTTTTGTTTTTCTGACCGTGTTTTCTGTCAGATGGATCAGCAAGTTGGATTGTGTTCAGGTGGTTTGGACTGACACATACGTAATGCTGTGGACACCAACTCTGCATGGTACATGTAGCAGTAGTGTTCAGATAGTGCCAAGATGATGATCTCCATGAATAAACTTGAATCATAATTTTTGAGTGGAGTCCTTTTTTATTCATATTTAAAATAAATTTGCTTCCAATATGATTTTTAATACAAATCTACAACCTTGTAATTGCAGTGATTGGAAGGAGGGGGGGGGGGGGTGCTAGGTGGGGAAAGAATTTTCAATTTCTTTTTCATTTTCCTACATTTTGTACACATTTTGATCTTTCTATACTAAGCAATATGAAAGGAACATACATGTACCGTCTGTGTTTTGTGAACACTCATTGGAGCTTCTAGTAATTCAGCTATGTGTAGAGCAGCCTTTTGGGACTTCATATTAAATTTTAATGAAATGTTGCGAAATGAAGGTGTGCGCATAGGGAAGTTGATGTGTCTTATTAAGTTACATTGTACTTTGTGACTTGAAGTCTTTTTTTTTTTCTTTTTTTTTTTTTCATTACACAAATGCTGTGATTGTGATATTGAGTGAACTAGCCCAGAGATCTGCACCATAGATACTGTGTAAAGACGTTTATTTTGTTAATAAATCAATTTTGACTATTTAAGACCAACGATTATGGTGCATTAGTCAGTTGATGCGCATAAACAAATTTCCTTCCATGCAATATGTTACAGAGAAACCCCCCTTTTATTTACATTTTAGACTTCTAGTCCTACACCATTGATGCTTGTAACAGTCAAATGTCAGTTTGGCCCAGTTCTGGGACTTGTGCCGTTAAACGCACACTGCTGGACGCTGTTGCCATGGTGATATGACTCGCTCTTGTACCAGGCGACAGGAAGCGCTTGGCTAGCTCTTCTCTGATTAGATCGGCAGGTAATGGAGAGAGTAGGGAGCCCGTCATTTGACTGGGTATTTCCTCCACAATAACTTAATGGCCGAGGTATTATGGTGTCCTGCAGAGCAGGTCTGACCCGCCTCTCTTATCCGGTCACTGACCTTGACCTTCAGCTGCCTTGTATGTTGTACATGTAGTTCATGAGCTTCACCATTTGAGTCTGCATTTCTGTTTACATGAATGTGCAATTTATGACAAATTTATGACACAGTTATGCAGTTTTGTCTGGTACATGTATATTTGGCATGGCGTTGCACTGAGGTTACTCTACTGACATTGGTTCTAGTTTGCTACAAGTTGACACTGTCATGATCTGATGAAAATATTGTTGAGGACTATGTAAAACCCCAATGAAACATTTCAACTACAACTACAAAAAAAAGTAAGGAAGATTTTAAAATCAGGAACCAACAACAGTGCATCTTTTACCGGCAGAATTAATGAATCACCAAACACGCCGCAAGCTATCTCTGATAAGGAATAGTGGTAAAAATTATGCCTTTTATTTATTCTATAATATTTTTTATGCCAGCTTAACGTAATTGTGACTCAAGAAAAATAGTGCTAGTTGAAGCCTCGGGGCTGCGTTGACCTTTGTCCAGGGATAAACCCTTGTTGTCACAGCACAGCTTTGAGTTAATCAGAGATCTGACCCAAAGGCTTACAGCCTGGTTTGTACAATCAACATTTTGTTTGATCACAGATTTTATACAATCTATTCCCAGAATGTATGTATTTTAGAGCTGATACCAATACTACTTGTATTTGAACAGTCCAATAAAAGATCATTTAATATCATAATAAAGCTTTCTTGTTACAAGGTTTGCCATGGTAGATGATCTGCAAAAACAGGTAAGATTTCACAAGCAAAAGCTTAAAGGTTCAGGCTCAACATAATGTCTTTAGCCTTGAGGAGCATTATCTAAACAATAATTGAGTGTTGAATGGGATGTGTGAAAGTGTGTGTGTTTTAACTGAAAACCAGAGGGCCCTGTTTGGCAGATTTGGCAGGTGTTGTGTTTTCGGAGGCCAATTTGTCTTTCACCACTGTGGTCAGGTGTTCGAATTCAGCCCTTGTCAGATGCAGTTAATGGATTTCAGGATGTGGGTCAGGTACCTGCTGAGGGGCAGTGGTTTTCTCTGGGAATTTTCTTGCTTCTGTCCACACTCAAACCTGGCTGATTGCTGTTGCAATGTTGAAGAACTGGTAATTTGATAATAAACCAAGGCTGCGGTACATAATAGTATGAAGAAAATTTGTACATTCATCCCAGTACCGGTACATCTAGGCGTAGCTTGTCCCTAGCCTACTGGTTGTTTGGTTATTGTGTGCCTGAGGTAAGTAAGTAACAACTTTCCCATGTGTGACATATAGACTGTACAAATGGCCCCATAAGCACTAACAGCCAATTCTTGTCACCATTGCCATCTGGGTACTGGAGAAGTTTAATTTCTCCGCCTCTTGTATACCAGCAGTTGATAATCATGAGCCTTTTACCTCTGGGGCATCTTGCACGAAGCAATCGTTACCTAAGTCACTACCATGGAAACATATACATGTTTTTAACATGTTCTGCCATAACGATTACAATCAATTTAGCATTAAATATGATTGCTTTTTTGCGAAGCAATCATATTTAATGCAACCTCCGTTGTGAGCAACCTCCAGATAATTGTGGGTTTCAGAGCCTAGTTTCCGCCTACCATAATGTCGACTACTGTCATGTAAGTGAAACCTTTTTGAGTACTTCATAAAACAGCAATCAAATAAATAAATTTACCTCTTAAATACACATGAGCCATTCCCATTCAGTACATGTACCAAGATAAGTAGCTCTTAATATGCCCCTGTTAACAACAACAACAAGCTTAAAATCCCAGCATTCTCCATTGTACACTGGCATGTGTGTAAATGGATGGAGTATGCAGGTGCTGTCTTCAAGGGACATGGGTAATACCTGTGGGATCTTCTCACAATATACACCGAGCACAATCCTGTATCCTAGCTTCTCTTGTCGGAAGAAATTCCTGTCTGACGTAAAAGGATTTTGTTTGAGTGTCAGCATGGACGCCCTCTGGTCCTATTGCAGCAGCGCGTTCTCTTTGGCTTTAGGCCAGCTCAGTTGGCAGAAAACCCGTGCCGACTACAGATGGAATTCAATCCCTCCTTTTTAATACCTCGGCCGCAGGCTCAGAAGGAATATAGGCAATTAATGCTGGCCCTTAATGTGTTTAGTAAAGCAGAAAGTTATGGCAGTTTGTTACAAGGTCATAGAGTCATGTTGTGTTGGGTGGAACCTTATATCCCCCCTGAAGCTAAGGATGACCGCCCCTGGTGCTTTGTCATTATGATGTTGACTTCATAACTGTGCATCAAGATCGCAGGGTCAGGTACACTGTGTGAAGGTCTCACAGCAAAGCTTGAATCATATTCTTACAGGCTGAGAAAGCTGTTTCATATGTTAAAGTGAACATAAAGTCTGCCACTATATATACATAGAAAAAATAATATATGACACAGTTATCACAGAAAACTATGTAAAAAAGTTCTATTAAGTTTTGAAAGCTGTGAAGATAAAATTCAACATTGGGGATGTGGCAATGACGAACAATTCACTCAGAGCAGCCATGTTGTGGAAGCCCTCATGAACTCGGCCAATCACTAGCCCTGAAAGTGTCACATGATAATTAGCTGTCACATGAAACCTGTTAGCTCTTGATTGTCATTGTGGTTTCTCATAGTGGATAGACAGATACATGTGTTGATGCAATAAATTGGATTTTGCAGTTAGCATAAGTGTTAACACAGCTGCCTGTGCACTCTTTGGTTGGGTATCAGGCGTTTTTTTTTGTATTTTCTCATGGTCACTTTGTTTAATACCATTGATGGAGGAGGGCTCCTGGGTTTTCTGACGTACCCTAGACAGCTAAAACATGGCAAAATGGTGTCACCATTTGGTATTTACTTTGGTTGATAAGTGGTGTAGAATATTTAAAATATTTTAGGAACATTTCTGGAATACTACTTTATTAATTAATTCGGCTTTAGTGCCTGATGTTATGTTCACTTTAAAAGCGTAGATTTGTTGGTTAGAAGATAGTTTTAATTGAGATTTATTGAAAAGTCCAATATTTTAATTTTATTTTTTCATTGCGCCCAAAGCGATAGCTACATGTATGTAGGGATCTGGATATAGGCACCTCTCCCTCTCCCTGTCTCCTCGCAAGATTTGCAGGCCTTTTACCTGACACAAATGCGAACAGAAAATTAATTTCTTTTTGCCTTTACATGGCAGTTTGCCTTGAATGCAAAGTTTTCTTGACACCATTTATATTTCTTTATAGCGTAGTGTAGCGTGCATTATATACTATTTTTTTTATTAGGATTTGACGGTAGACTGATCATTGTTAGAGCCTTGTCAGTCAAAAATGCATGTAAGGCGAAGCACAGGGCATACATTTGCATGTAGTTGTTAAAGATGCAGCCCAGTATTCATTGTCAGAATTGTGTTGTCATCCAGCAGCACTATTTGTTTCCTTGACTCCTTAACAAAGATGGGGAAAGCACCTAATGGTATCACTTTGTGCATGCATGTATAATTTTAAGGCCTTTCTCTTCAACATTCCCCAAGTTACCCTAACCATTACTCCCTCCCTCCCCCCCCCCCCCCCGACATCCACCCCCTTCCTGGTGATTTGAATTCTTTCATATGACCTAAACTTGCATAGAGCATGTAGAGAGGAACAAATTAGAGTAAATGGTGCAACTCTGATTGCCTTACTTTGTATGATCAGTTGGTTATAGAAACGCAGAGGATGATTAGTTGGTTATAGAAACGCAGAGGATTCTCTTGTCCCCAATCAGCTCTAACTGCGGAACCCAATAGATGTTTGGTTAAATTTATGATTTAGCTGACTGTGCTTCGTTGCTAACTGAGTTTTTGTTCCTGTCTATGTCTGTATTTTAATGATACTCCTATGTATGGCAGTTTTCGATGTTACCCTAAGTACTCAAGCTTTTCGTGTATGGAAGAGCAACTTTCAGTTTGATTTGTGCACATTTTGAATTCGATTTTCAAGACAAAACTACAGTGGTTAGATCGGTCGGTTTCAGGGCTGCACAAGAAGTATAATTTCATCAGTCTATGCAGAATAATGCCTTCAGAATACCCTTGAATAAACTCCTTGTCAAGCATGCCTAAAGCTTGAAGAATTACAATATGTATAGGTTTATATTAAAGTTGACATAAAATCAAGAGGCCAACGTTATTTTAAATGTGGTATTTTTGTCTGAATGACTTATTTTAACTTGCGTCGGTCAGTCGTAGAGCTAATAATTTTTGGGAGCCTACGGGGCGTACACTAACTTGAAGAAAATGATGAGCTTTCTGGGTTCCTCCTATGAAATGGCATATGAGGTCATGTCCAGACATTCTCAATTCTCTTTGCAGTGGTCATATTGATTTCAGAACAGCTCCAGAATTCAACTAAAGACACAGTACTTTGTCTCAGTGCTATACAACAAATGCTTATCAAGGATAGTCTTTATTTTTAGTCAGTTGATTTGAGTTGACTGATTAACTATAATTAACTGTCAATATAATCCGAGAATGTTTTAGTCCAATGCCATCATAATTTGGCAGCGTCTGTGGAAAACCACTTCAGTGGTCTATTTGTCTGCTATGAAGGCTGGAATCCTTCCATCAAACGTGTGTTGGGCCTTACTGATGACTTTAAAAATGGTGTGTTTGTTACTGCCAGGCTTGGTGCTCAACATTGAAAGGTTGGAGCAAGGAAACAGGACTGGTTGGCCCAGTGTCAATGTAATGTGACTGGTTGGATGTCATGTCTGGTGTCTTTAGCATGATACAATAGTTTTGGTAGCATGCACTCACCCTTCCACAGAAGACACAATATATATGTATGCATATAATGGCTCCTCGTTGTCATATGACTGAAAAATTGTCAAGTATGATGTAAAAACCCATTTATACATACATGTATATTCTGTGGAAAGCAGGGTGTGTTTATAAATCAGTCGAGGCCTGTGTATGTGGTGGCACTTTGTGAGAAGTTTACCTCTGCCTGGCGTCAATATTCATCCATGAAAATACACGTATTGTAGTGAACATGAAATATCATTAATGTCTATAAACCATGAAAAATGGTTAAGTAAATTTTGGTGTGTTTTTCTCTGTTTCTGCAGTCTGAGATATTTAATGAGATTGAGCTGACGGATTTAAGTCTGGCGGAATGTAGCACCAAAAACATCAACCACAGTTTTCAGGGTAAGTCAGCATACATTATGTCTGATTGGTAGAGGGTTTGCACACCTGACTGTCCTTGAAACTTCTTGGGAAAACAAAATTCTGTTGTCAGATAGATTTACTGTAAGTCTTCGACCTATTCACATGTTTGGATGATATTTATTGATTCGTATTCTGTGGGCACTGTTGTGTGTAGACCAATGAAATAATAGTTTTTGTGATGCCTTGAAATCGGTTAATCCAACCAATAAAGTTTTCTTCTCCAAAATCAAATTATAATGGTGGTTAAATCATATTGAAAGTTGTTCTTCCATATGTGAAAAGGTTCTGGTACATTCAGAGTTCCAGAACAAAAAGGAAACCTCCTTTGAACCAGTTTTGCATGTAGTGAAGTGTTTGTGTACATATTTTAGTGTTGTTTTTTAATTTTTTTTAAATGCAGAGAAGTTGAATTCGTAGTGCTAATCTTTCAGACCAAACCCTCAGGTGCTTGATGCATCGTGGTCTAAAATTTTTTTGTTTTTACACTAGCCTTCATGTTAATAGTAATATGAGTATATAGACTTGTAAATCTTCAGCCTAAAGAGCTAATTTTAGACCAGTAGAAATCGGGGTGGTATTATATGGTGTGGTTTTCTGGGGAGCTCTGTCCATTAAACCTGTGCACTACCATAAACATTATTATTATCAGGTATTGTCTTTGAGCACAGCATTTAACAGCCCGATACAGGGAGACTCAAAGATGGAATTACTGAATCATTATGGCTTAATGAAACACATTGTCAATATTTCACCCATATACATGTATATCAAGGTGATCTAAATTGATGGGATAATGCTGAAACCTGGAGCAAACAAATAACGAGATCTCTAAGGAGTGACATCAGGGTTCCCACTCATCCTGGAAGTCTTTGAAACTACACTAATTCGACCTTTTCACATGTAAAAGAGCCACTTTCAGTTCAATTTTTTTTTTTGATTTTGGAGATGAAACTACATTGGTTTGATTGGCTCTATAATTATATCAGTCAACACAGAAAAATGCCTTCAGAAAATGTTTGAATAAACAGCTTGCAAACATACAAAAACACTGAAGAATTACAGTACTTGAATTTTGTAGAAAATGTTTTACTTGAAAATAAAAAAAACCCCTTATTTTGGGACATCAGAGTCTTAGAAAGTACATGTACATAATTCATCAGTAGCCCTTAAATGTGGCTGAAAACATTTGATACTTTTTGAAACCCTGTGATACAGTTTGGAACCCTGTGATACAGTTTGAAACCCTGTGATACACTTTGACACCCTGTGATACAGTTTCAGCATAAGAACTGTGAAGGGTGGAAACATCTGTTAGGAATCTGTTTGATGGTATGCATGCTTGATGACCGTCAGTCAATAGTCCACTGTTTTTATAGTTCCACTGATCTTGGCTAGATGTATGTGGATAAATTCATCCGGTCTGGAATTCATTTGGTTTATGTTCACGTACCAGTCATAAAAATGGGACACAACATGATATAGAGCATTACTTGGACTAAACCATTCCTCATTGCAATGTATGTAGATAGGTGATTCCCATTCTTGTCAAAAGCCTGGTGAGAGGCTCCTGACAGGCCAACCACCTTGGCCACAAAGGTCCCCAAATAAAAAAAATGAGAAGGAATCTCTGTGTACATGTGTATGTGTGAACATATGCCTGTGCTTTTTCCACAACCATTCATCTAGTGGACTGCACACTTTCCATGTGTGCTGCTGAGGACAAAAGGAAATACAGTGTCTTAAAAAAGAAAAAAAAAAAAAGAATTTATTACGCAAATTAGGCAGTGAGTTCATAAATTATGTCGTTTATTTTAAGTGGGCGCTGCACTAGTATTTTTAGATTTTTAACCACTCGTCCTATGGGATAAGTGGGCACTTTTTGTCACACATGCCCCTGAAGACTCATTGTGACGTCATTGTGACCGTTTAATGGACACACCACTCGTAAACCTGCCCCAGGAGTTGTGCACGCAACTGGAAACGAGTGGGGTGGGCCGTGCTTTTTCAATAAGTATTAAGTAACATAAAATCTGATGAAACAAATAGGTCATTGAAGTTCCTGTGTTATTGTAATAGTTGTGATTAGTCTCCCCTTCCTCTGAAGGGAGAAGCGAGCTGATAACTCATGGTTAACTTTCTCATAGTTCAGAGCTTGCAGATGGCGCAGTTCCTTAGCAAAGCGTGGGACACAAGATCTATGATGGCTCTTTTACACTGCGTATTTTTACACACGTATAAATGTGATCTGAATTAAAGCCAAAAAGGTCAGTGTATCATGTGCAAATGGCGGCTGCAGTGTGTTTGTAGAAGATCCACTGAGCCTAATTCTTCAATCTTTTCAACCACCACTGTGACCAGTATTTTGAAACATTGTGAGAGAACTACGGGGTGTAAAGGTGTAAAGAAATAATCTTCACAATTTTATGAAGCTTGTATCTTTAGCCACGTAAACAAATCATGTTGGGTGTCAGTTTCATAACAGTGCATAAATATCACTGAAGAAAGTGCTTTAATGGTTGGAAAATTGGAAGATTTACGGTATGGTCACAATACTCTGGTTTTTGACCATGATTGCACCACCCTGTGTAGATAAATTGTTCACATCCAGTAATAATGACAAACATTCCTGCTTATACACCTCCTAAAGTCGACTCCTTAATTATTACATATTGTACATGATTTTGGATAGAATGAATGAAAGATTATACTCCACTGTTTCAGCGCTATGTGCGTTAAATTTCTGCAGTATGATGACGAAGTTTTAGAAAGGTATTTGTTTTGGATGGAAGATATTTATTGAGTTTTACATGGCTGATGTTTCAGCTTTCAAAACTGTTCTCAAGAATATTAAACTTCATCACCTTGGTCAGATCTGGGTGGAGAAAACAGGGATAGGCCACATCCACGCTTTGAAAGCTGTTGACCAGCTGATGTAACTAAAGTTGCTTAAACTAAATTCAAAGTTACGATCTCATTTGTAAGGGGATAAGTGATCTGAACTGAGGACTGGCATTCAAAGAGTAACCATTTTTTGGAGATAGTCCACAATTGTAAAGGATGAAAGTGCAATAACTGGAGAATATTTGTTCATATTGTTTGTACTTAAGACACTAAAACAAATCCTTAAAAAATCACAACGGCAACATGAAAGGGGACACGGCCCAAAGATTAGGTATGTTTGCATTATTCAAGAATGACATGAGTATCGGGTGTTCTTCTCAAAAAATAAAAATCACAAGCTTTTTGTTAATCCCACTCCCAGCATTGTACCTTAAGTGAATGTTTAACAATAATAAAAAACTGAAAATTCTGCCAGAATATTAAAATGAGGCGCTGTCAATTTAGTGGCGGTAAAGCATGCACACAGTGCTTGGTAAACTTCATTTGCAAACAAACATAGCTGATTACAGGCGTACAAGATGGACATACTGCTTGCCCGTGACAGGATCGTGACGGGGATTTCTATTTTTGTGTAAATCTTATAATATTCAAGCACCATTGGCCTTTGTGTACATGTGCCTTTATTAGCAATCCTGTTGATACCATTTCGAGGTTTTTAATGTAGCCTGTTCCCTTGCATTCTGGTTCTCAGTTGGTACATTTTTTGTGGAAGTCATTGGGATTGTCTCTGATGTTATGATATCCCCCTGATAATGGTGATCCCCTACAAGTTTATTTTCCCTAGACAAAATATTTATGCTATCTTTGCCTGTAAACTGCATTTAAAAATATAACGTTAACTAGTTCCAATTAAAAAAAAAAAAACATTTAAGTCGAACTGTGTACCTATCTTGATGGCCACAAAGCCCTGGCCAGGTGACATCATGCCATGAAGGCCTGCTGGAATTATGTACTTACAAGCCCCTGCAAAGCCTTAACAAATCAATGCATTACCAACTTTGTGCCTTTGTATGATGTGATCTATAAATTACCCCTGTTAATGAAGGTAATCTGAGTAAAACAGCTTTACAACAGATGTTTTGTTTGTCATATTTTATCTTAAACTTACACAACTTGTGCAAGATAACCTGAAGTGATGCCGTGTCAGATTATTTTGTCACTTTTTGATTTTCTTGCGTAATTGTCTACACTTACCCATGCAACAAAATATATGTGTCTCTCGGGTATGATATGGCATGCATGTAGGATTCTTAAACTTACACAGTATTCTCTGTGGCTGAGTGGTCTAAGGCACTCGCCTGACGATTATTGTAGCCTCTCACCAGTAGGTCAAGGCTATTATCCAGCTTATGCTATATTCGACAGTGGGTCACTGTCATATAACTGAAATACATGTATTATTCTGTGCGGCGTAAAACACCAATCAGATAAATAAATCTTTAAGTGGATAAGTCTGTGTTATTGAAGCATGCCAATTAGTGTTTGAGACATCCCCCCCACCCCTGGGCTGTGTAAGGCCTCCTCAATGTGATGCACTGGCTGCTGTCACATTACCTGAAACACTGCAAGGTACCCAAGCAAGCAAGCAATTAACCAACCACATATAATCAGATTTTGAAGATGCAATTATAATGTAATCAGTTCTCAAGCATTCTGCTCCTCATTTGGTACATTTATTATGGTAGTACTAAGGATTATGTCATAATTTTACTCTGTTATTTTGCCATTCATATTCAGATGATGGGAACAAATGTGTTCAGACTTTAAATGGTAACTTAGAAAGTCAGGTGAATATGACCTTTGGCAGTCTGTTGTTGTAGTTTTGCTGTTAGGGGATGATATAAGTGTTCTTCACCTGTCATTTTAAAGATTAAATTCTGCAGTATTTTGGTTGGTCCAGAATGCGACCATGACTGTTTAGCAACATTAACATGAAGGCTAGAGACAATATGTGTTAACTTTCAAAATATGACTGTGACCTTTATTGTTATTGCTTTTTACATGGACGCCATATTTGACAGACATAAGCTGAACTGTTGTTTTCGTATCAGATATCGTTCTGCCCTCTGACTGTTCTGAAGGATTTGCCCCTGGGTTGTTTTCTGCACCGTTTACCCGTCAACTGTTTGTAATTTCCTTACACGGCCACAGGTTGATGACAAAGTGTTTTATGAAACCTGATGACTTTGGACTAAACACACCTGTGGCCTGCTCACTCATATTGCTCTCACCCTCCAGACCAATTTCTTGATTTCCATTTTTCCCCTCCCATCCCCTGAACAGTTGGCTGAGCCCTAGACAGGATCTCTGATTACCTGAGCTTAGCCTGACAAGATCTGGTGTTTCCTCATGTCGAATGGACGAGGCAGTCATAGCAACTATTATCATTGCTGCTTTCAGAAATTTACCTAGGCCAAGAGTTCCTTAACCAATTGTATCATTTTGAATCTTTGCTAGTTGTTTTGGACAACATTGATTTAGGGATCATTTTAGGTTCAGAAAGATACAGATTGTTGGATTTGATTCTATATTATTAAAAACTGGCTTTTTGATCAGATGTTTTCTTCCTTGAGGTCTTTCATGTGAAGAGGTTTTTACCTAGACCTAGATATTGTTGGAATTGAACATTTATTGCATAATTTGTTGCCTGCCTTGCGAAGTTTGATTGTTTACCCCGGGCACTCTGTAATTTCCTCCGCCCATAAATTTGATAGTCCTATTCCTGTAAGTGAAAAATTCTTTAGTATGGTGTAGAACACTTAAAAAAAACCCAGCAAAAACGTAAAGTAAAAAAATTATTAGTTCGGAATACAGGATGCTGTACTCCTCGGGAAAGGGTACCGTAATTTATGTTGCTTTAAATGTTTTTTATGATGCAGCCTAAACTGTTTACAAAAAAAAAAAAAATAAAGTAGTTTTGGGGAGACTTTTGCCCGGTGTTTTGAATGGCACTGACTTTGACGCTTTGTTTATGTTTTAAAAGTCTGTCAACCTCAAAGTCATTTCTCAATGACATGTGTTTTCATTCTTCTCAGTCATCTACATGAATGGCTAACTACTACGTGTAAAATCCATACTTGGTCTATTTTGTCTGGTATAATGTCGTTAAGATCAAAATCGTTATCAATGTCAGCAATCTCCCTACAGCATGTGAATATGTGTGTTAATTACATGGTAAAAGCATGTGGAATTTGTAAAGCTGTGCAGGGGGTGGGTTGTTGTGTTGAGATGTACAGGGGGCGAGTTGATCAGATACCTGTATATACCCCAGCATGCTTTAGCTACCACAATGGAGGGCTGCACTCATGCCTGCAGGTGGGGAAATCATTCGCATTCGAGATCACTATCGATAGAACTTTGACCATTTTAATTCATTTCATCCTGTAGAGACTGTTAATGAAAACTGGGATTAAGAGACGGATTATGAAGACATCGCTTAATCCCAGAGTCTGTATGTCATTGTAAAACGTAGCTAGCAGAGTGACCAGTTAAGTGTGTACCTGCTGTTGCTGCTGATAGGCCTGAGGAGAGTAGATGGCTCCCTAGCGATGTTTACCTGACACAGGTTTGAGGGAGGGGGATAGTGATTGTGATGAGGAAAGGCATATAACATGGGCGTAATTCCAGAGTCACTTTGATCCGACGTATGTAATGGTGGGTGAAACCCCAGGGGGTATTCTGTGATGCTTGGCCCATGGAGAGCGACGATGACCTTTGGTGTTATCCTGCTCTCACAGGGATTCAGGCAGGAGGAGGCGGGTGCAGCATGGCCGTCACAGCCGTGTTGTTAATCTGTTGAGCTGCACATGCTGATCTCCGCCACATCAGGCCTTCATGTGGCTGGGCTCAGAGGCTTAACGCAGGACCGTGGAGAGAGGGGTGGGGATCAGCCACAACCGGTTGAGCGGCCCGAAGCTTTACGCTCATCTGATGACGACAGAATGGTAAATCGCTAACGCTTGGCTGGGAGTGAAACGTCAGCCACTAATAAGCCCTCGTTGACGACATCTCCCCAGTTTGTCACCCGTTCTGTCCTGTCTGAGGCCATTATCTCAGTGGCTGTCATAGCTGCAGCAAGTCGTGGAGACAGAGACACTTAGCTTACCATTTGGATACTTTAGGGCATCAGAAACAGCATGAGTCATTCCAAACGCCACCCGCTTGATGCCATCGTCGAGGCCAGCCTCAATAACATTATACCGGTAAGACTTTTTCCAAAGTAATATAATACCTGTAATTTCCATAACATGTTTACCTGTTAAACAAGTTATGTGTTATAACGAATAGTTTGTGTTTAGACGTTCGGGTTCACACAGTCAGTGCAGCCACATGGGGTTAACAAGAGGGCCAGAATTTTTAAGTTGAACTGATTGGTTTTTGTGAATTCGATGAAATGCTTGTATCGTTTGATTTTAGGGTAAATGAATTTCATCTTTGACTGAGTTACTCACTTTGCCTGAATCTCACTAATATTGATTTTATAAAGGCATTTTGAGTTTTGTTTGGAAGGAAAGTTCATATCATACTGTAAAATTATTAGGTTTCCTGCTCTGGAACATAAAATTTTGTCACCTTTTGTTGTTTTAAGTCATATTATTTTTTTAAATCATTTAGTCATCATACTCGAACATAGATTGATTTGCAATGATTAAACCACCCAAGATATTGATATTGTTGGGTTTGAGTGAAATGTAGAATTTCAGTTTTACTGTGGAGCAGAATTTGAGATGATGTCAGTCTCTCTGTATGCCTCAGAAACATTGATGTGGATGCCGGCAAGTTCATACATGCATACATATAGGTGTATGTATCTGTGTGCATGTAGGTAGATGTGCATACACAAAACTTCTGGCTTAATCTTTTTAATTATTGCTGAAAGCAAATCAAATCAGTGAATTATTTATGTCATTATTACTGATTTGGGAGCTGTAAATGCATATATATATTTATATTTTTATTTGTGTTAATGTGCAGTTTTATGCCAGAGATGGAGGGCGTTACCCTTTGTTTGTCAAGTCAGATTTTCGATAAACTGAAAAACCTGCTGAAGGGTGTAAAAGTGTTCTGTCAGTTTGTGCTGCATTTTATTAGACTAAAATGTGAACATGATGTAGAGCAGATCGAATCTTTAATTTGGGGGTTTTCATTTAGTCTTGCAGTGATCAAGTTGTGTAGGAATTATTTTTCCAATTACTGAATCAAATTTTACAGCTAAGAAAGAATTTTCCCTTTGCATACAAATTAAAGTAGGAACAATTTTCCCAATAATCCTAACATCTGCAAGGATATAACATGTTACCAGCTTGTTGTAAATTAACAGGGAGATTTATAATGGACTTCAGCAATTTAAATATAAATTAAAAACTTAAAATTAGAACAGATTAATTTATTTGTTTATTTATTTGATAGGTGTTTTCGCTGTACTCTAGAATGTTTCAATTGTTTCATTATGGTGAAAGGAAACTGAGAAAATCTGTTAATTAAATTTCTGTCTGGGCATTGAAATTTTTGTCTATGTAGGCAGTAGAGGGTTCTTGTATATAGGGTTATATGGGGTGTTTCTTGAGATTTGTGGTTCAAGATTCTATTGGACAATTACAGCGCTTTGTTAGAGGAATACCGAAAAGAACCAAAAAAAAAAAAAAAAAGAATAAAACCCCAAGTTGTGTTTTAAAGTGGGATTGGTGAGGATTTCAATGAGATTTGCTCAGACAGGCATGCTGATAGAATGAATTAAGTGAGCATAGTGCTTTGTCTTTTTTATTCAGACACATTGTGACATGTTGGACAATCCAGTTTGATCTGGTGGATTTGAATTCTGTGTGTTGTTTGAATTAAGTAACCCACAAAGACCACCCATTTCTCTCTGTATAATGTCCTAAATGTAAGAGCTGGGATTGTCCGTGCGTCATCAGTTTGTGGCTAACGATTCAAAACTGACACTTGTGCGAGGCCTAGATGTAAGTTAACCTGGTCAGTGTCGCTCCACGTTAAAACAATGAATCATAAAATGAAATGGGTTAATTTCATCTAAATACTCCGTTTTTCCGCGCCAGAAGGCTGTAGTCTACCTTTTTCTTCCTCTGCATGGCCGCTTTCCTCCCACTACAATGCTGGCTGCTGTCAAATAAGTGAAATATTTTTCAGCATGGTGTAAAACACCAATCGAGTATGGCATAAGACATCAATCAAATAAATAAAAAAATTTGAATGAATAATTTTGCATTCAGGAAGCGATTGTTACATTGTAAGGCTCAGGACAGGTATGATAAGTTCTTCTGACAGGTATCATAAATACTATAAGATGGAATAAGCAAAAACAGTCCTACAGAGAAACTTGAAAGCATTACGTGAAGTAATGTATCAATTTTTAAGAATTCACAGGAAGGT
Organism: Liolophura sinensis; assembly: GCF_032854445.1. Lineage (NCBI taxonomy): Eukaryota > Metazoa > Mollusca > Polyplacophora > Chitonida > Chitonidae > Liolophura > Liolophura sinensis. The sequence continues at coordinate 17,065,905 of NC_088306.1, forward strand.
GGTCCACGTGAAAGTCAATGATTTGTACAGTGGTTTTTGTATTCAGAGTTATCAAAGTTAATATTCAAAATGTTGAGTTTGGTATACATACTTGTATGTACGTAGAGTTAGGTCATGGGATTGTTAGTATGTAAAACACACAGTTGTAAGATTTGAGTTTTAGCCTGAAGCAGTGTTCAGTATCAGTCTCTCTGTTAGTCCATCTAGGTGGACTCGGTGTGCTGAAAAATTCTGACATTGATTATTATAGTGAGTCCATCAACCGCTCTCAAAAAACATGATTTCAATCTCCCATCTTCTTCCGACTTATTGTAATGTAATTTTATGGTGGAATCTCTGAAACTATCCTGTTAATTTACTATCCTCGTCTTTGAAATTAATGATTTTGCTGCCTGGTGGTCACATTGACTGCTAGAACTTCGGCGATACCGAGTGTCTCTGTCGACAGCCATTTTGAACTGTCATGTGACCTACTTCTGAGTTTGAAATACAACTGAGTTTTGGTATTGAAATTGTCCAAAAAACTATTATATTTCTATTGCCGTCTGCAAGAACAACTTCAGCCTTCTTAATTCAGTGCAAAAAGGCATGAAAAAGAACTGGTTTTTTTAGTGCAGGTAAGTTTGGGTGCCGTGAACGTGGACCTCATTGAGATGGGCTCCATTGAGTTGAGGTGCGCAGATGTGTGGCGATGGACTCAGTGTTACGATGAACGTCAGAATTTTGAAATAGCACACTGAATCTGTCTCGATGGATTATCTGTTTGTGTGTTTCAGGGAGATGTGCGTGGCAGAGTGTACACATTCAGGTGTGTGCATAGGTAAACTTGCATGCACGAAACCTGTGGCTTAATCTCATTGATCTGTATTGAGTCTTTAATTATTCATGGAAGTATCCCAGAAAATCAAATCAGTGAATTATTTATGTTTAAGTCATTATTACTGATTGGTGAACTGTTACTGCATGTATAGTTATGTGGCTGTGTTTTTGTTAATGGGAAGTTCGGAATGGCAGTGCCAGAGATAGCTTTTGTTTGTCATGTCAGATTTTTGATAAACTAAAAACATACTGAAGGGTTTAAAAGTATTGTTAGTGTTGGCTGCAAGAATTCATAGGAAGGTGGTCTTCGGGAAAGTTTAATGATTTGTACAGTTGCATTCAGATGTATTAAATTTAATATTCAATATGTTGAGTTTGGTACATGAACATAACCAGCGTTAGGTTACGGGATAGTTGTGGGTAAATGACACTGGTGTAAGGTCCTATAAATATGTTTTCAAAACAAATTTTAACATTTTTGTCTCCAAAATTTCAATGGGCAAACAAGAAAACAAATAATTTACCTAGATAACAGTGGGTATATGAGACAGGTGTAAAATCCCATGAATGTGTTTTCCGAAAAATGTTAACATTTTTTTCTCCAAAATTTCAGTTGACAAACACGAAAACAAATGATTACCAGGGTAGCAGGATAAGTGTGGAAATAAAACTATGTGCGCAGTGGTAAAGTTAAACAGTTCGATTCTGGCCTAAAAAACTGAATTTGAACATCAAATATAATGTTGTTAGGCTGATAGCTAGCTGAGTTCTCTGTGGTGAGAATTTTTTGTTGATTTCACCCCTTGACTAAGTTGTTGATGTTTGTCCATCATGATTTCACGATTAGCTTAACAAATCCTGTGTGTTCCAAATAGGTCAAATGTCCAAAGGTTCATGCCAGACTTGACTAGTGGTCTTGTCGCTAACTGCTATGTCCATATTAGTTGCTAGTGATGAACCATAAAGCCACCCCTGGGGGCAGCTTTGGGGGGTGGGGAGAGACTGTTGGAATTCTAAGTAGAGTAGCCTTGGATGTTTGTTTGTATCAACATCGTTGGTTAATCATCTGTGTGAGAGTGTTGGAGACAACTGTACCATGACCTGTCTCTCTGATGCTCTGTCACAGCAGCAATATTTAAGTAGTGCAGTGACTGTCGGCCTCCAGTGCAGTGGTCAGCGGCTTTAATCAACACTTACAGGGATATTTCGAAGCGTCGTGATGAGGATACACCAAAGGTATGACTGCTTTGTCGCCAACTGTTGCCATGGTTTTCAATGCTCGCTGTTATGTAAGTATCGAATGAAATAATTAGTTTGATATTGGATGCATGGGTGGAGGCATAAGTGATGCATTTACGGACATCAGAGTGCTGCTCACAAATCATTGCTTTTCTTGGGATAATTAGTATAATATAATGTTTATTTGGAAATAACTTGATTATGTCACATATACAACTCAATCAAGAAATGTACGGACTGTGCCTGCCATGATAGTCCTCTTTATCTTGTTTCTGGCAAAATGCGCTAGATCCACCAGATCTCTAATAAAGCAATGATGCCAACAGTCTTGATGTTCAAATTTGATTTTTGAAATCACTCTTGATAACTTAGCCATGCTGGTCTGAGCACACATATTTTGAACACGATTTTATCAGTGCAAAAATGCAATCAGTATGTGTTGTCAGACGAGGGAGTGGAAGTGTGTCAGTTGTAGAAATTATATTAAGTCACATATGGCTGCAGCCAGTTAAAAGTGTGCATTGAAACAGGTTTTTTATGTCTGCACTTGGATTTATTTCAGAGTTTTTCGGTTAGAATTGATGAAATTTAGAGGTATCTAGTACTGTGATTTTTCAGCCTTTTCCCCATGTTTGCAGGGTGTTTATTCAAACATATTCTAAAGGCATTATTCCTTGTAATGTGGAAAAAATATACTTTTTGCGAAGCCCTTAAATTGGCCAATATAATCAGTCTAGTTTTGTCTCCAAAATCAGCCTCAAAATGTACATAAATTGCACTGAGAGTAGCTCTTTCATATGCAAAAAGGTTGAGGAATTGGGGTAAATATATGAAAATGTGTATTAAGTTGCATTGATTAAGGTAGAGCAGGGTTTGTTTCTGACTGTTTTGAAAATTTCAAACCGACATCAAATTCACAGCTCTGGATAAGGTAGTGGCAGTAGCTGATAAGGGTCGATATGCATGGGAAATGGACCATTCTGGTCCGAACTTTCAGTGTTAAATTATGAAGAGTGCATATTACATGCTAATTTAAACAAAATTCATAATCATAATCAGAAATAATAATCAGAAAAAAAAATGCAGAATTTTTTTTTATTTATTTCTTTTTTATGTGAGTAAATCATGATAAGCTAGTTATGAATTTTATTTGTTGAGCTCAATATGTATTTATATGGTTTCATATCCGGTCATGATAGGGATTTCTTAATAAATCAGCTTTTTTTTTAGGGTTCGATATAACGACTTCGTGTAGTTCTTTGTGACCAGGTTTGGTTAACCACAAATCACTCATATCTGTAGTTGCATCCTTTTTTCTTTTCTTAAAACGTGTTTGAAAATCATGTCGTGTAAACAAAATTAAGACGTTAAGGCTAACGTAATGGTTAGCTGTGTGTAGTCTGGGCAGATTTCATCTCTGGCCATTGATGCCTGCTTTATAGGATTAAGGAAAAAGGCCTTGACGCCAGAGACAAGCCCTAAGGGTGGGGGAAATGGGGGAGGGTTAACCTGGCTTTGTGTCTGTTTGTGGTACATGGCTGATAACCCTTTCCATTGGCTTGGAGGAAGGAACAGGCTAACTTGTATCATATTTTACTCATCCCATTGATTACATCTTCTTAAGCCTCTAATGCTGTAAGCTAACATGGCGTAAATCCGCAGAAGCATGATTTTGTGGTTTGGACTGATTGAGCAAATTTCTTTCTTTTTTTCTTTTTTTTTTTGCTATTTTGCCGTACATTTCCCCTTTAATGCCATCATGTGCATGCAGCAACAACAACCATTGATGAGGATTTCATCTAATGGCGTTTAGCTGTTAATCTTGTGGTTCCTGACTGAAGCTAGTCTAGAGTCGATTAGTCAGCTAAGTGTCCAGCACGTCAAACACACTAAACACTGTCATCGGGTGAGATATTAGTAGTGAAAAAAACAGTTGCCTGTTTGACCTCTGGACCGGCCAAAGGTCAAATGGTTGTTGACATACTCTTTGTCTCAATTGTCTGAGTGAAGAATTTCAAAACAAAATGGCACTGAAGTATTATTAAAAACAGGAAAAAAAAAAGAAACCTCAGTGTCTCAGTTTAAGGAAGAATACTGTAAATGTGATGAAATTTTTATTCCTGATTCGGAGATCTATATTGATTTTATAAGGTGCTATAAAGTTTGTTCAGATGATAGAATGATGACGCGGGAGGAAAATTTAAATTTCATCTTCAAAAATGATATATGCCTCTAAAAATATGCTTTTGTAGGTGAAGTTTTAGTTGATTTAGGATAAGAGAGGCATGCACATGCAATTAGGTTTACTATTTAGCAACCACTGGAAAGGAATTTGACCCCAGCCTTGTCAGTATCACAAACCCTTTAATCTCCCCTTACCTGCCCACCCCCCCCCCCCCCCACCCCCGCCACACACAACCACCACAACCACACACCCCCCCAAAAAAATGAATTTTTAAATGGCAGAAGCCTGTCAAAGGATAGATTTTTCAACATTTGTTAATTATCATATTGCATTATGTTCAAAATGAAACTATATGCCAAAATATTATCCATTAATCTTCACTTGAAGGTTTGTTCTTGAACTTAATATCTTTAAACTGAATGCCATTAGAAGCAAAAGAAACTTTTTTCGCGATGGGTTTTACACAGTTTGTCAGTGCAAGGATCAGGTATTTCCTGGCAGGAAGAATAAGAAGTAATTTATCGTGGATGCTAGCATGGATTGTGATGGATTGCCCCAGCTTATGATTGGCTGCAGTTCACTAGTGTCTGGTCCTTCACCTGACACACTCGTGCCGACCGAGGCATGGGGGGGTGGGGGGTATTTTAATTGCGTGTACATCCTCTGGGACCAGTAGACAAGGAAGATAGGGAGTGAGGGGGAGAACCTCTAGCAATGGACGTGATCAGTATAAAAGCTGTCCACTTATCCCATCCCTGCCCCAGAGCCCTTACCTCTTAGGTGCATTAAGATTTCTGAGCTAGATTTGATTGAATGGCCAGTTCTCCCCACTCCGACCATTTTCAATTTTGTCTAAATTGATTTGGTTCTGGAGGGGAGCAACGTCTTGCTGCCTTGTATTTGCACTGTGGTTCTATCGCTGGTATACATCGTTCAGGACTATTAACCCTCTCTGTCCCGCCCTGGCCCTGGCTGGCGAGATTGTCGAAGAGATCAGTCATACGATTGGGTGCGTTTTGCTGCCCGGCCACTGATGGCTAATGGTTGGTTCAGCTCTCTATCAACAAAACACAGCGACAGTTTGTGGGCTCTCAACAGACTGTAATATCCAGTCTTAGTGCTTTATAGGGTATGTGAGCTATTCCCAAATAGCTTTTCTATTTATCGTCGTATAATTTTTGGGAATTGGAAGCCTCAAGGTAGCCATGAAGTCTTGAAGTAAATTGGTTTAAATCATTACTGTCTTGAACTGCACTTCTAAAATTAAATGTGGAGTTAAAAAATCTATATTATTCAGCTAAACAAGGTACAGGGAACACGGTTGTTGGTAGCATAATTTACACCATATTTGTACCGTGTCAGGAATTCTCAGTGGTGTTACTTAACACCTGCCCACATGCCAAATGCAGGCTAAAATTGCTGCAGGCATGTTATTGGCTAGCGTATCCTGCCCGATTGGGCAGCCACTATTTCTCGATACCCATTTTCTTCTTTACAAATAAATTCAAGACGTAGTGTCTCACGGATGTCATGCGTTATCGTTTTACTGTTGTTGTTGTTAACTCCACACACATGCCTCAGCCACACAAGAGTTCCGCAAATTGGTGAGGAAGTTTTCTGTTTTCCCCGTGACTCTGTTCCTTGCGGTAAAGTAACCACAATGCATACATCCAGGACGGGAAGCTGGGCACTGGAGAGTTAGAATTTTTAACGTCAAATCCCTTGCTAATGAGAAGCTACAATAGTGTGGCGTGCACTGTTTTCTGACGAACATTGTTCCGAAAAATCCAAACAAAGGTAAAGCTACCAGTTTCTTAATTAAATTAAACATTAAGATCAGTTTTCAACAATTTCTGATACTCATTTCGTAATGCAACGTAATGTGCGAAACGAAGTTGGCCGTTAAATCCACTCCAAAACAGTGGTACACGCCGATTTTTGATATGGACTGAGAAGTCTTTTCAATCACTCCTGTAAGTTTCAACCAATTTCAGACTAGCTCTATGCAGAAAAGGTGATGAAGTGTTGACTTTTATTTTCAATATCGCGTTGTGCAGCCTGATGCATTGGGTGCATCCAAGACCCAGATTGTATCTGAGGCCACAGGTAGAAAGCATGGATAAAGAAGCAGATATGCACATGATATCTGCAAGCCTTGACCGGAATCTTTAGGTCATTACCTGACAAATTGTTCTTTCTATTCTACATCTATGATGACAGATGAAATCATGGCTAGTTGTTATTTAAGGTTGGTTTTTTTTTTTGGTCTTGTTAGGTTTATTTCCGTATTTTTTGGCATGCGGTTCTGAGATTTAAGCGCACCCGACTTGCCATAACAGCAAAGTTATTTTGTCAAGGGAGAAGGAATTTTTTCTGTGGATTTCAACAACATTTCGACTCGGGAATGGATTTATTCTTGCAGGAGTGGTAATAAAGGTCCTGTTGTCTTCAATGCACACCACCATTTGGCGTTTCAAATTGGATTTAAATGCCCACTTCGTTCTGCAAAGTGCCTTGCCGAATGGACCTCCCTGGCTTTTTAATTCAATGATTAAACGTTGGAGCAGCTAAATATTAGAAATTGTTGAAAACTATAGACCTCAGCATTTAATTTAATTGAACTAGTATGACCAAGACAGGCGAATGATCAATTTATATACATTATGCGTGTGCTTCATGGTGTCATCCATTTCATCGATGGCATTTTAGTTGGTAATGTTTGGTCTTGTCGAACATTGGCTGTGGGAAGGTAGATTAAGGCTATTACATGCCCTGATGTTAAACCCTTTCCAGTGAGGGCAGGCTGACTTGAGCTGCATGCTGCCCTGATGGCAGGCACCAAAAAAAAAAATTAAGTTACACTACTGATTCTATAAACAAAGTGACCTGTCTTTCTTAATGTTACCATTTCTTGGCAGGTGCCTTAAATCTCCATTGATCGACTGTAGCACCAAAATCTAGAGTGAAAGCATAATACATAATGAAGATATGTCAGTAACCAAATGAAAAGAAAATTGATTTGTTACAGGATTTGTTACCTGATATAATGATATATAAGCTTAAGTGGTTGGCATGCTTTGTTGGATAATATTGCGTTGTGTCAGTGCAGTGTGTGAGACTGATTGTTGAGTATGGGCAGGACAAACCACTTGTGTATGGTGTATTGATTTGACACATTTCCAGTGCTGAAAAGTGACGATGATCAACACAAAAAGCCAATTCCGCTCTCCTTCTTGCCCTCTGGGCTTAAATATTGGTTGATGCATCGCTAATCCTTGCCCCATTATGGGGCAGTGTTACGAGGGGATATTCTCGAACGCTGTGTAATCAGTGGGCATGATCCACTTAGCCTTCCTTTTGACAGGCACTGAAAACCTGTGCTACTGGCAGAGCATGGGTACAAGTACACCAATGACTGTGCTATTGTCAGAGCATGGGTCCAAGTACACTGATGACACTGTGTTACTGGCAGAGCAGAGATACAAGTACACTGATGACACTGTGTTACTGGCAGAGCAGAGATGCAAGTACACTGAGAATCGATTCTATGGAAGAGCTTGGGTACAAGTACACTGATGACTCTGTGCTACTGGCAGGGCATGGTTACAAGTGGACTGATGACTCTGTGCTACTCGCAGTGTGTGGATGCAAGTACACCAGTGACCTAGAATAGGTTGAATTACTGCCTGTCAGTAGATGTCAGACTTGCACCTGTATTACTTAATATGTTAAAAAGATTTTAAAGTTTGGAAAAGTTACAGTGCAACCTACTTTTTCTATTGATTTTGAATAGTAGCAACTGCAAATAAACCAAATAGATGTCCTCAATGTTTATTGTTCGGAAACTGCTATAGGCATAAATCAGAGTATTATTCAGAAAGAGTCATTAATTTGCTGACGACTGTTGTGGGGATTTCATGTTGACCTTATTACTTCGTCCAAAGATGTTAGGTTATCGCAAAATGTATTTTTCTGTGTGTCAGCAACAGAAAAGCATTTGACTGAAATTTAGATTTAGATTACCATAAGGATATACATGTAGTATTTATTGAACGATTCTTCAAAATTGCCATATAGGACACAAATGCATATTTTTCTTTATATTGGAATAGAGTCTAGCAGGAACTCTTCATGGGCCAGATAGTCCGAATTTCGGCTGACTATAACTAACAACAGATATTGTGATAAGCCTAAAGACCGGATTATCCATTCTATCCTCTTGTTTTTTCTATATGTACATTCAAGCACTTCTCGTTCTTTTCTCTTCATCTACGATCGTAGTGATGTGAGTGGAAGTGAGACAATTTGCATTAGCATTTGAGAGCGACCGTGCTTTAGTGGTGGTTTGTGGTCTGGGAGTGCCGTTCAGTTTTAGGATCTGCCTTTTCCTTACATGGGGAATTTAGATAACTGTCAATATCAAGAGAGTGAGTGCTTGGGGTTTAACGTTGTACTTAAGAATTTTTCAGTCATATGACGATGACTGTCAATATCATTGAGAAAGCCCCATTGTATTGCCATCTTGTTGACTTTAAACAATTGGGTGACTGCCATACTGTACTTACTAGACCTCTGTCAATTTTGGCTAAAAATATCAACTCCAAAAATTACCTGTGAGTATTTGTTTGATTTACGTTAATTTTTGTCCCCAAATCCACCTCTGCATGTAGGTAAGGAGAGTAAATATTGATATGTAAAATTAGATTGCATCTTGTGGGAATCAGTGTAAGTTACTGTTGGTAAAATCTGAAAAAGGAGGAGTTTATGAGGCTCATCATAAATGTACTGTACGTATACATTACTCTTATTAACATGGCATCAGGTAAAATTGCTTTCAGTTTCGTTGTATGTATCTGTAGTACATGGTGGAGAAGCTGACCTGTGCATCTGTGTATACCAGGCTTCAAAAAGTTTTACAAAGTTTGGCATACTATACCAAAGATTTATAAGATATAACCAATACATGTACCTGGCGTTAGGCTGGATTTCAAGGGAGGTAACTTCGGATTACATCTCACTTCTGCTCTTCAACCAGAGCCCCATCAAGTGTTAAATGTGCTAAGCCACTTAACCCATCAGTGCCTATGATCACCAGGCGGCGCTGGTGCTCCAAATAACAATCTATTATAGAAACATTAACATGATAGTGTAGCTTTGGGGATTGGGCAAGGAGGGTGGAGAGGAGTCAAACAAGGACCGTCATGTGATGATCTCGGCTTCATGCTTGTTCTCACATTTTTTACCGATGCTGAAGTACACTTATATAACTGCCACAAGTTTTCTCTTGCTATTACTGTACGTGTATACACTAAATAGTATTAACCATCGTCAAATTGATCAGGTGATTGCAGCCATGCATTTTGTATATATGGCAATACTGCATTTTGATTTTTTTTTTTTTTTTTTTTGTACATGTATGTATATATGGAAAGGAAGGTGTCTCTGTTGCTGAGGTGTCAGTGGGCTAGTACAACACAATGACTCGAGAGCCTCTCACCAATGCGGGCATTGTGAATTCATTGTGAATACGTGGGAAGGTCAGCCAGCAACCTATGGATCTGTTGTGGGTTTTCCTCTGGGCTCTGGCTGTTCTGTGGCAAGAGGAAAGAAAATTAGACGCCAAAAATGTGATCCATGCTTTCACAAAATTACAAATCATGTTTCACAATTTTTATTTGTCCATTTATTGGAAATAGTTTATTAATAATATTACTTAAATTAGATACATCTGTAAAGACCCTCGTGATAAATTATAAACTGATCAGCCTGTGGTCTTATGTTATTGTACAAACTATTTCATGTATGCTCTAAAGATGTCTGAAGTAAAGCCTGTCAGCTACCTGCAGAGGGTCGGAGTGGGAATTCCCCTCGGGCTGTGCCTGGCTTCCTTCTGCCATAATGCTTTGCTGTTATGGAAGTGAAATATTCTTGAGTAATTTAACAAACTTGTGGCAAAAACAGATTATCTCAAGTATGTAAAACTACTATCATATTCACCCATTTGATCCTGACTTTTGCTAAATAAAAATGTAAAATTTGCAATTGTTTGAGATGTAATAGTTTTCCAGTGGACATGAAATATAATTTTCTAAGCTGTCAAATTTACATTGTTTCTATATATGTAACATTGCTAGTTTGTGTTAAAAAATGTGTGGCTTGACAGCAGTGGTAAGTAAAAATTAGTGTGTGGCACATGCCCTCTGTTTTAATGATGTAAAGTAGTGAAGGTACTTTGGGGTGCAGCATTTTTTCGTTAACTCTGGTGATGGTATTTAAGACACTAACAACATTACCCCCTTACCCCCTTATGTTACATTTTGGGTGATTCAATTCAGCTGACACCTTCCTACAGGTATACCTGTGTGATACAGTATGCAAATTGAAGAGTTGCAAGATAATATTGGCTTGAACATCTGCTGTAAATAGTATATCATGTTACAACCAGTAGTAAAAAGTCCATGGTTTGAATGTATGTATGTATGTATGTATGTATGTTTGGGGTGTAGCATCATACTGAACAATTTTTTCACTCGTATGATGACGAGGGGTCAATAGGTGCATCATGGTTTGAGGTGTCTTACTCAAGACACGAAGGTTTCTTGTAAAAGGAAAAAGGGAGAGTTTGGCAAGCAACACCAGTCAGTCAATCTCCATTTTCACCAGGGGACCTGTGCAACTCATTAATAAAATATTACTATAACATGGTTGATGGTTGATGTAAACAACCAGTAGTATGGGATCCATATTTTGCCTGGTAATCTGACCGTATAATTAATAGAATATGTATTCAACATGATTTCTCGTTAGTGTAAACAACCAGTTGTAAGCGATCCATATTTTGCCACAAGACCTGTACAAGTAATTAATAATTAGGCTTCATTAACAGGTGTGTTGACAGCACTGAGTACAGTTCGGGTATGTGTGGATCAGACAGGCAGTCTTAAGGCGCGTAACCTGTGCTGAATTATTCAAATGTGACATTTCCATAAAGGAGGCAAACGGGAAAATGTCGGCTGACTGGTAGTAATCCTTCCTGCTGTATGAGGGGTGTCGGGTAAGGTGAACAGAAAGTGTGCCTCAGTAGGATCGTAGATTACCCCTCAGCACTGCAGGTGTGAAGTGCAGATTTTAACGCTTGTGTTTGAGCGCTGTGTTCCACTGGCTGCTCATTCAGCTGGCAGTGTGCATGCTTCCTCCATCCCTCGTGCAGTCCCACCTGCCCCTCCCTGTATTGTGGTGGACTCTACCACTTTGATGAGTCTTTTGCTAGGGGAGGTCATTCCCATTGTGAGCTGAAGAGTGGGTGAATCCAGGCTGTGGACACTTGTAAACACACCCAGTCTACAGCCGGCTCTAGTGACATACATGTACCATATTAACCTAATTGCCAAGCGAAAGGGAGATACATCCAGCCTCGATCGCTGTCATGTGGAGTCTTACTTATAACCAGCAACCACTGACTTCAAACTGATCAAACAGGATACCTGTGTTTCTTCCTCTTTTTTCCCTTTGATTCCAGGTAAGTTTTTTGCTTTGTTGCTTTTTTATTTTTATATTTTTTTTATGGTAATACAGTGTAGAATGTATCTGCTCATTTGCTGTGTCAACATGGCCTAACAAGTTCAACCGTGGCCAATTTACGACACAATTCCTTCACAGAGATGCGGAATGTTTAGCCGACGAGACATAAATGTCCCTCTCGAGGCAGACGGTCTTTAAGTGAATGTGGGTTTGCTTTTGCAAGTCAGGAGAACATACAGGAGTGTATTCATGGGTTAATTACATGTGCTGAATTATATCACTGTGTTAGGGAGCTTGAAATAAATTTCGAGTAGTGTGTGTGCATTGTTCAGATTGCTCATCAGTGCTACGCCCATGTTCTCTTAGTATACCGTTACATGTTCTGTGTGCACTTCAGTTTTATAAGCAGGGCTCGGGTTCTCAAAAGAGGCGTAATGTTACACAGGTGTTGCATACTGATAGCATAATGCCATCTTGGTATTTGTGACTAGCGCAATGGTATGACCACTGTGAGAATCAGCCCCCATGTGTCCCACTGGTTCTGAAAGCCTTGATGTTAGCATTTGAATGTTGTTGACAATCTTTGAAAAGTTGTTTATTTTGGGGTGAGTCCTTGAAAGTATTTGATATTTCAATGTGAAGTAAGGTACCAAATTAGTACATCAATTAGTCTCCATGTGAAGGTTTGTACTGAATGTGAATGGTCCTTGAAAGAGCTGGCAAGCAGAGGTTTTTGGTACATCCATTAGCGACCACGTGAAGGTTTGTACTGAATGTGAGTGGTCCTTGAAAGAGATGGTAAACAGAGGTTATTGGTACATCAGTTACTCTCCATGTGAAGGTTTGTACTGAATGTGGATGGTCCTTGAAAGAGGTGGTAATCAGAGGTTATTGGTACATCAATTACCCTCCATGTGAAGGTTTGTACTGAATGTGGATGGTCCTTGAAAGAGGTGGTAAACAGAGGTTATTGGTACATCAATTACCCTCCATGTGAAGGTTTGTACTGAATGTGGATGGTCCTTGAAAGAGGTGGTAATCAGAGGTTATTGGTACATCAATTACCCTCCATGTGAAGGTTTGTACTGAATGTGAATGGTCCTTGAAAGAGCTAGTAAACAGAGGTTATTAAATAGGTCCTTGAAAGTTCTTGAAAACTGTTTTCTTTAACATACAGCCTGGAAAAGTGTGTAAACCCCCAGGCTTTCAATTTACTTGAAAATGGCAGAATTTAAATTCAGTGAACTGTACTTTAAGAGAAAGAAAAAAAAAATAGCAGGGTGACTTTTCCAAAAGTAAGACATGTTTACTATTTTAAGAAATCCAAGTATAACCTGTAGAGGTCTCTGGATTTGAAATGACAGAAGCAATTTACACAAGGTTGATTGTTTAATACAATTAAAGCATGTAAAGTGTATCTACCTACTTGACATGCTGTCCGGACAGTTTAACCCAGGATATTACTGCGATCTCATTTCTTTTATTAAGCATTTAATCTTTTGGTGCAGACTAGTCTAATTTTATCCATGGTACAAAAGTACGACTACTATTGTACATGTACTACATCCACTCACCCTTGACTAGGCAGGTCAGCTGTTTAACACTTCAGCAAGTAGTTTTCTTAGACAGAGGTTTTGTCGCATATCTAGCATATGTAGAAGCTTAACTCAGTTTTTAACAAGTCAAAGTTGTCTCAACCCTGTATAAATCTTGACTTGTCAGTGAAGCAGTTTGGAATAGATGTGTAACATATGTCATCATAATCAGTTTTATACTTGTACCTCTCTCTGAGAAAGCTTTCTTTCATAAGGCTGATGTTTTAATAATACAGGTATTTCAGTTTATTCCTCCCATGACACTGAAAACCAGCATCTAAGGTACATGAACCAAAATTTTGCCTTATGACTAAATTGCTAATTTTGTCAGATTTTGGGAGCTCTGTCGTTCTACGAAAGGTTTTTTGAGGGTTCAGCATGGAAAGAAATATTTTCTGACCTTAATTCGCCTCTAAAAATAGACTTTTTTTGAGTGAATTTTTTAAACTAATACAGTGTATGTAACACTTTCCATCAATAAATAATTATGTACCTCTATGTGAGAAAGGCTGTCCATTGCTTTCCAAAGTGAAATGCAAGAACTTCAGTTTCCTCCACTCGTGTGACTGAATCATGTCATATAAGTGAAATAATCAAGAATATGGTTTAAAAGGCAGGAAATGAAACAAGCCAATAGTCTGTGAGAATCAGTGAGTATCATTGTTTTATTGACATAAATTTCTCTTTAAAATTATAACTTTGCTTATCGGCAGGTGTGTAGTCACAGGGTTATAGTTTCTAAGCATTTTCCTCGAAGCTGGGACACCCTTGGATCAAACCTGGGTCAGATCATACCGAAGACTTTAAAAATGGTACTTGCTGCTGACTTGCTTAGCACTGAGAGGCTAGAGCAAGGAAACCTGACTGGTTGGCCCAGTGTCAGTATAATGTGACTGAGTCATATTTATATATGTGTGTGTATATATATATATATATTTATATATATATATATATATATATATATATATATATATATATATATATACACATATATATATATATATATATATGTATATATATTACCAGGGTATCTTTCTCTATTTCTTGAAAAATATATATATATATATATATATACATACATTCATTCATTTTGATTTTGTTTGTGAATTTATAAACCTAGAGTTTAGGAGTACTTTATACAGATGTGTCTTACGCAAAACCACACAGAACTTGTAGGCTGTGGACCATGACATACCCTCATTTCATGTAGGCTGTTTACCAGTGAAAACACCACAAAACAAGCACGCAATATGCTTATGCCGATATTAATGGTGCAGAATATGCCCCTAGCTATGTTCTATAAACAGTAAACCTGTGAGAACATGTTGTTTGTGCACCTGGTGCATTTCAGTGACAATTTTGAGGATCGGTGAAGTTTTACGCATCTCCTGGTGTGTGCATTTCCATGCATATTGTACATGTTTGCTGTTTCCTGGTATGAACGAATGATTATGGGTGAAGGGCACATCAGCAATACTAAATCAGCCATGTCTTGGTGATCTTCTGGTGTGAAATCATACATGTGTTCTATGAGATGAGCGTTACATTTGTGATATGACATTATGTTTATTTTTTATATAATTATTAGAAAGAGAGAGAGAAAAAAAGACGTATTGTGAATTAATAAAATGGTCTGTTGAGTGAAATGTGGATTTTTGCGTTCTTCAGAAGACTACGCATTTTGGGACTACCTACATGTATTACACAATCACCAGCTGACTCTCTGTCTCTCCTTCACTCTCTCAGTTCTACTAACATGGCTAAGAACACATAACCCATCTCCTCCTCTCCATCCACACACTGCCCTTCGCCCAGCTTCACTTAAGCTCTCATCTCCGCACCCTTTTTCACTAATTCTCGAGAAAGCCCCAGCACCGTCATGATATAAATTTATGATGTACTCAAGAGCCCACATAGCTGTGCATTATTTATATGCACATTCCACATTATGTGAACAGCGCCCCAGCATTCCACATAAATGGCTTGAAAATTGCTGGCAGATATGACGTAGGCTGTACAGCTATTATTAGGCATGCACGATGGAAAGGTAACATTTAGGCAGCAGTTGTACTATGTTGCTGACATTAAGACGAAATTTCAAGGCTGCTGTGATGCTCCTCTTATTATGTCCTCACTATCTTTTTTCAATTATCGAAGCTCAATAATAGCTCATAGAGGCAGTTTTAGGATGGGAGATATGTGATCAAATGTGCTTGGCTTTCATCAACCTTCTGTCCTAAACCCATGTAACCCTGACAAGAACAATGCACTTGTCGTTCTGGGGTTTGTGTTTTTTTTTTGCCAGAAAACTGTGTTATTTTTTTTTCCGAATAGCTCATACATGTAGTTAGATATAGTGGAGAGAGGTGGTTTTAAAGAGTTTTAAAGATGCTTGTCTTTCAAATGAAAGGGTTCAGTTCAGTCCTAGCCTTGGACTGGGAATGATTGATTTTGTCTCACCTCCACAGTTACATGTATAGGGGCCTTGGGAGGCGACAAGAGGTTGACAGCATTGGTCAAAGCTATTCAGGTAGTGTTACACGAAGTTTTGTTGGTGATAACTTGAGTGAAAATCTGTTTTTTTTTTTGTGCCCACTCATGTCATGTGTTAAATAATTGTGTTTATTATAAATGCCAGACTTGGTTTCATTTCACCAGACATACATGTGTGTATTCGGTTGGTCTGCATGGTTATTTTCAGCCTCCAGATGTAGAAGAGCTCCTGGTTTGTTCTAAACTTAACTCCTTTGTTTAACTTAGGGATGTCTGTTTTAATTGGTCTATTTATTATACACCCCTAGCTCACCCATTTTGTTTTAAAGTGGCCTCTTGAAAATCACTTCCTGCTTGTGAATTCCCTTCCATGACTTTCAGTTGGTGCTATAACTTGCCAGAGAAATCCGGTATTTAAGATCGCACACACGTGCCGTGCTGCATGTCTTAAGAGGTACACGCTCCTTTGCTGGGATTGGTCTAAAAATAATTTCATTTTCAAGCCTGAGGGGAAAAATCTGATGCATTCAACATGTGAGTCAGTGAGAGACTGTAGTTGTATTATTAATAGTTTTGACATTAGGCCTGGTAGATGAGCTCTTGTCTTAGGGATCGGTTATAAAGTGCTTTGCTCTGGCCTCGGGATCAGTGTAGGACTTCTAGTTTGAAATATATCTGGCATCTATCAACGATCAGGCCTCTCTGTTATCCATGATCGTAATGTAATTTTGCTTGACCAACCACAACTGCTCTGATCAAACGTATTTACTGGTGACGTTCTTTGTGTCCTCCTCCCCCCCCCCAACCCCCACCCACCCCTCAAGTTGCTGCCCTATCCCTCAGGCTCCCGGTGTGTTAACATGAGACAAGAGGATGTAGAGCTGTGTGGCTATAAGGTTAGTACTGGCACCCGAACTGATGACATGAAAGTATTTGTATCTTACACTCTTAACAAGTGTATAAACCCGAAAACAAAGGTGGCTGTATGTATGTATGTATGTATGTAAGTACATGTTTAGGGTTTAGTGTCGTACTTAACGATTTTGCAGTTATTTAATGAAGAGGATTCATTAGGTATGTGTAAATGTACATATACTGTATCTTCTTGGGACAGGGTAAGTCCATGCTGCTACTGAAGCGTCAAACTGAAGACACCAGTCGTGACGTCCCACCCAGCCACATTATACTGACATTGAGCCACCCCGTCTTGTTTCCTTGCTCTAACTTCTCAGTATAGACAGAGCGCCAGATGAGGCAGCAACAAATTAACAATTTTAAAGTCTTCAGTATGGCCTGCCCCAGGTTTGATCCTGGGTGTTCCGTAAATATTTGGCCACCTAGCTGACTGGTTTCTGTAGTAATTTGTGGGTTGAAACATTATTCTTCCCACAGTAGATTTTTCTCTAATCAGTGATGTTGAACCCAGATCTCATTGGTCCAGCAGCTGCTGTGAGTCCGGTATTTTATCTGGTATATTTGATAATGATGGGTGATGGTTTTGTACTCCGAGTAGCTTGATTTTCTCAACTGATAAGTGAAACGTGACTTCTGTTTTATGACACCATTTCACCACCAATCAATGAACAAATGAATTAATTTTTTTTTTTTCAAAAGTTTAAACTTTAGTTCACATGTACTTGAACTCATTAGTACTTATGTTACACAGGTGATAATTTGTCTATGTAGAAATGATGAATTTCCCATCATTGATACGAGCACATGTTATAATATGACGTATGATGTACGTCAACGTCTGCAGCATGACTACATGTGGTTACTGTAGATAAAGTTACGGTATGAAGTGATAACTAGGGCTGTCAGTGATTGGGCGTGGCACCTAATACCTCACCGCTCCTTCAGTACAGCTAGGCTTTAGCGGGACTCCATTGGGCAAATCTTTTCTCATTCCAGGGATAATGCCAGCTTTTTACCTCCTGTTCAAATGTATATTTGTTCTGTGCGAGTCTGTGTGTGCGCGTCAGGCACAGAGTGAAATGCCTGGATGAACAGTGAAAGCCCTGAGCTGGTGACAAATTAACAGGCAAACTAACTCGTGCACCAGCCATATGTATTGATGTGTATATGTATACATGGAGATGGGTTTTCACAGCTACTTTATATCCCGGGCCTTAGAATTTCTTGTTTACGTACCCATTTCAAACACATTTGCAAACAGGAATCCTTTAGTATAATGCGATCGTGTATTTATTTATTTATTATTCCTTCTGCGTGTGTCATACATGGACTTGTATACGACCCAAACAGGGTGTGGTACGTGGCTCGCTCACAGAGACTTTGGCCTCCACCCATTACAGCTACTGAACTCCACGCTATCATAATTTAACCAGACATGATACTGTCACAAATTTGCCATTTAGATCCCTCTGTCATTAATCAATCAGTACTAAGACAGAAAAAAAAGTAGACAGTAATTAGGGTGGGTATGGTAATTAAAACGAGAAGAAATTGGCAACACACCCATTAGACTGTGCTTTGTCTTTATTACTGGCTTATTCAGTCTTACCCTTTACAATTTAGTTAGTTTATTTGATTTGGTGATTCACACAGTGAATTATTTCATTAATTGTCATGACTGGGGTAAGGATTGTGGATGGGGGAAGGGGTAAGGATTGTGGATGGGGGAAATCTGGCCTAGAAAACCAGTTCGCACCTCACCAAGTACAGTACCCACTTCTAAAAAAATCATAGATGGATTCGAGCTCAAACAAACAGGCATGTAAACTCAGTGGTCAAACGTGAGCTGGGAGAACCCTTTGTTTATGGGGAAGAGTAGTTAAGGATGCATGTTTATAAGTAGCTTCTGCACTTGTCACGTCACGGGTTCAAACCTGGCCTTTGACATTGTGGGTATTTATTGATTCCTCAGCTGTTTGACCTTAGCAGCATCAAGCAGTGAACATTGTGTGACCTTTCGGGTAATGTGTAACATTTGCTGAAGACCACATTTCTTGTATCTGTACCATATCTGATGGAGAGTCAGTTAGTAATTACACAAAAGGCAAAGTTGAAGGCAACTTTAGATGTGAAGAATTTTATGTATTGAATGTAATTGCTTTAGTCCCCCCTGGATGTTCAGGACAGGAGCAGCTACCTTTTCAGCCTAGAGCCAACTTCAGTGACCCACATATCGCAAGACAAAGGGCAGAAGTCTAGCAGAGTTCAGTGTGACAGTCAGGAAGTGGCATAAATGCTAGTAATTATACACACAAGATTGGAACAGGACAACTTTGAAAGTCTATTTTTGTTCTGGTGTAAGCTGCACTTGTAGAACAGCTCAGGAAAGTTAAGGGCTACTTGCTGCTCTAAAATATCCACTGTAATTCTTCAAACACTTTTTTGCATGCTTGCAAGGTATTATATTCAAGTATATTTTGAAGGCATTATTATGTGTAGACTGACAAACTTATTGGCCTGCTCTTTTTAGCCGGGTCACTGTGGGTTCAAGTCCAGTTCATGCTGGCTTCCTCTCCGGCCGTAAGTGGGAAGTTCTGTCAGTAACCTGTGGATGGTTGTGGGTTTCCCCTGGGTTCTGTTCACCGTAATGCTGGTCGTCGTCGTATAAGTGAAATATTCTTGAGTAAGGCGTAAAACACCAAGCAAATAAATAAATAAATCTTTTTAACCAATACACATGTAATAGGAGTAGACAGTCCATCTAATGAACAATATATATCCCTACTGTACTGAAGAAAAAAAAAGAGAGAGAGAAATGGAATTTATTCCTTTCAGCCATTAAAATCAGAAGTGTCCTTTATTTTTAGTGTTCTAAAAATTAGAAGAATTACAGCATGCACAATTATATTGTAGCCTATAGTGTCAGTTCATCCCAAACATGGCTGTTGTAATTTTTCAATGTTTTCACATGTTTCCAGCATATTCTGAAGGCATAATTCTGTGTAGAATGATAAACCTGTACTATTGGTGAAGCCTGAAATTGGCCAATCCAACCAATGTAGTTTTGTCTCCAAAATCAATTAAAGGTGCGCTTAAATTGCACAGAACGTTGCTCTTTCACGTGTGAAAAGGTTGAGGATTTAGGGTATAGTAGTAGCTGTTAAATGTCAAATAGATTATTCGTCGTCATATGACTGAAAAATTGTTAAGTACGACGTTAAACCCGAAGCACTCACTCACTCAAATAGATTATATAAATCTTATGTTGAAAATGTGCTGAGGACTTAATTTGTCCATTTTTTGTTTGACACTGACACTGATTTGAATACTGAATCGCCTGAAACAACCATCATTAAAAACTGCCATCATTTACTGCTTTTCTTTGCGCAACTGCATACGTTCTTTATGTACTTTCCTTAGTTCTCTGGTGGTTTGTGTTAAACGTCGTTTTGAGAATTGGCATTGTGATTTTATTGTTACACATGGTGGTTGACGATAGAAGTTTCTGTTTCAGTGCGTAGATTGATTTCTTACTTCTCATCCATGGTTGTTGAAAGTTCAATGTTAAACCCCAGGCATATATACATACATGTACATATATACATTGTTGTTGTTGTCATGTCTCACACACAGATAATACCTAATTAAAAGAAAAAGTACTATATAAATGAAAACAAAAATGTACGAGATAGTACAAGATTTGAGGCTTACACTTGTGGGACTTCTCATTTAATATTGTGGCACTTGATGTTGTAATATGTATATGTATGTATAATTACATTGTAATTTACATGCACATTCCTAATATATGAAGGTACCTGCATGTACCTTCATGTACATACATGTAAGCCTTATTCTCAGGGGTGACATCTGATACCTTGCATGAATTGTAAATTCCCTCCACCACCCACCCACCAGGCATAAATATGGATGTACAATTTACATGTCATTCAGTATCAGTGGTATATGGTTATATACACTTAGATACCTTTATACACTTTACATAACAATAGGAAACAGATGTAGTGCCTGCCTGTCTGCCTGCCTGCCTGCCTGCCTGCCCCGGTCACTGTTGATAGGGTTTCTGCATGATATACAATTTATGCCCATGTTTAAGTTCATTTTGGAGATACAACTATCTGGGTTTGATTGACCAGTTTCAGGAAGAAACCCCCCCAAAAAGTATGATTTTGTCAGTCTACATAAAATAAATACTTTGAGAATATGCCTAAATAATCACCTTGAAAACATATGAAAAAGATTGAAGAATTACAGTATATTGAATTTTCACTCGCAGTGCGTTCATGTGAACATTGGTATTAATTTGGTGTGAGGATGAAGGGTTTGGGTGCTTGCCATAGAGGCATTCCTGTCTCCCTGAAAACCAGTGGACTACAGTTACGTGGTATACTATATCCTTCACATGCAATTCAACCCATTGTATGGGCATTGCTATAATTTAATGATGACTGTAATGATACAAAGGATAGGGATAATAAGGAAGAGAATAGCTATTACATTAAGTATGCGGTTTATTTTCTAAGGGAGTACAGTTTGTACAAAAGCTTATCTTCTGTTTCTAATTTTGATGGAAATATTCCAGTCTAATTTCACTATGCCCCGAAGGCATGTAGCTGTAGCAACTGTGTGAAGACACGATTGTTCCTGATTTAATATTTGCCTGTGTAGTGTAACTACTGTCCGCCTTCCTGGATTGTCTTATATTAATTACATTTTCGTACATATAAAGTTTGTCATGCATTTGATCTTCATTCATGGCTGATTTTCATTTTCATGCTCATTTGCAGTTTTGCTTTGTCTTGATATTTGAGTAGGATGAACTTTGTCTTAGTCTCACTTTGTTCGTATATGCCATAATCTTATGAGGAAGATGTATCGCAAACTAATATTGTGATACTGTTCAAATTTGGTATACACTTTCTTTTTTTCAAGTTTTACCGGATCTTTCAGATTGAGCAATTTCCCTTTTCTGTAGGTTTGAATACTATTACACTCTGGGCAGCTGTGACCAATAATCAGCATATGTGGATGTGTTTATAGAAATTGCCCATTACACAAGGACGCATGGGCTGGTGGGTTGGGAGCGGGGAGTGGTGGTGGGGGGTTAGGGGTGGGGTTTGTTGGGTTGTGAGGCTTAAACCACCATATGTGTTTTGTAAACAACTATATAACATGGCTTTGATATTATCATCCAGCATGTCAACAGTAGATGTTTGTGTTATTGTGTGATGAAGCATTTATCACATTTACTATTCCAAGAGAGAGTAGTTCTCACGAATGGATTTGTTTTGATCATTGTTGTTTACCTCATTTTGGCTAAAGTGAACCTGGCCCATTCCACAAGGCCATTTCTGACATAAATCAAACCTTGAAATACGATCTTAACGCTTTTGTGGGGAAATTAAAATTCTATCCACCCAGTCAGTGTTATCTTAAGACAAATGTATCCAAATTTCAACTTTCAGTACCAAAAACTAAAAAAAAAATTTTTTTAAAATTTTTGTGTGGAATCGGCCCTAGCTCTTTACCAGTGGCTAGTGGGGTCACCGGCTCTAATCCAGCTCTGGCTGCTTATTAGGCTATGGGTTTGTAAGTAGAGTTGCCATGTGTGTGTACCTACCAGTAGTTCTAATATGCATAGTACAGGCACTCCAGCCTCTTCCAACTGTAACTCGAAGATCAAGAAAATAAATAAATTGTAAACTGTGAGCATGGCACTGCATACTAAGGATGTAATCTATACTTCTGCGTGCACTGTAATACTGCAGAACTGGCATATAGCCACAATCAGTTTTTATACATCCATCTCTGAGGTTTACAGGCACACGTACATGTATGTGTTTTAAGCAGCTGTAATATTCAGCAATTATCTGTCTGAAAACTATGAGGAAATTAGCCCTGGTGTTGTCCTCTCAGCGGGTAGATGCACTCGTGAACCCCTTATACCTCCAACCTCTTGAACAGACCCATCAGAGAGCAGCAGGTCATCACAAACCTATCCAGACATGTTGGTTTACCTCATCACAGTTTGTTTGAACCACTGCTGACAGATAGGGCCTGTTGCTAATTGAGCACAGCAGTGTATATGCCCTACCGTTGACCTGGAGGTGTAGAGACACATACAGCCTATAGGGCTGGACGTGCACTTGCAGCTCTGTACCTGTGTGAAGGCCTTGACTTGTGATTGACAGTAAGGCGGGAGCCAGATGTACATATCTTGCCTTACAAAATGTGCATACATATACACTTCTTACATAATATATCAGCTTTATTTTGTAGGAAAATTAAATTTTCGGCTGCAGTATATCACGTATAATTTCATGAACTTCTCGACAAAGTAATCGTCATACTGTACGAACTGTGTTGCAGAAGAGTGATCAGTTGAAGATAAATAATGTGTGGGTACGTGTGATTTACTATTCATTGCATAAAATTTCACATGATTTTTGTCACCAACCTAGTCCAACAGGATGGTCAGTCGTTATAGTTGGGTGATTTATTTCGGTAGTCTTCTCAAATTATAATTTTTGTTACCTCAGTTCTATAGAGAATTGGCGCTGTTGTCTCCAGCCATACATATGTTATCAAAATCAAATCAACAGATTTGTGTAGGCTTATTATAAATTTTGTGAACGTATTTCTGCAAATGTGCTGCAGAGTCTTTGATTTATTTATTTGATTGGTGTTTTATGACATACTCAAGAATATTTCACTAATATGAAGATGGCCAGTATTATGGTGGGAGGAAACCGAGCCAGAGTCATTGAGTTTTGTTTGATGCAGCTTCTCAGAAAGTTTTACATGTATATTACACAATTTCTTCACTGAGTCACCCAAAATTCAGCTTTTGATAAACATACCGGTCTAAGAAAATACAGTTTTGAAATTACGTTCAGATTTACTGCCTGAGGTCACCAGCAGAACGACTGTGTAATTAAGGTAACCAGCAGGAGAGGCCTGAGAAGGTGTAGCTGATAGCCCTCCGTACAGCAGCTACCACAGGTGTAATAGTTACTGGCCTGTAAACCCAGATCTTCAGGTGTTTACATTCACTGTGATGATGTTATAACATCTGGCCTGTTCCACAGTCATCAGTGCCCAGATACCTCCTCCACAAGTGTATGTTCTGCGGAAAGTGGCTGATGTTTGCAATGTTAACCTGTAGTTGATCTAACCGTAATGTCTCGAGAAAACTACATACCTCTCGGTATGTTGTTTCTCCCTGTAGTGATCAAATGATTTATTCATTTGTGTAGGATAAAATTACGGTACATGTATAAGGCATAAGGGTTTCCCCAGGGCTCTGCCCGGTTTCCTCTCACCATAATGCTGGCAGCTGTCATATAGAAGTGAAATATTCTTGAGTAAGGTGTAAAGCACCAATCATATAAAGTGTGAGGCAAATTGAAAACAAAAGTACCATTTACTTTGTGAAATCTTTCAGTCATCAACCCTAATAACCCTATCCTGTACAACCGATTTGTACAATATATCTGTATTCACTATCCCAACAATGTCATAAACACAAGTCTTCATTACTAATGTACAATGCATTGACAAGTAGAATATGTGCTGAGATGTACATGTATCTTTGAACAAAAAGAAATAGAAAAAAAAAAAAAAAGAGATTCATTTACTATAATTGTATAGTATATCTATCATATAATTATTTCAGTTTTGTTATTATAAAAGGATGAGGTAGTTAGCTGATTTTATGTGTGGGAGTGAAGGATAGAAAGTAGACCACTTCTCCCCTGTGGCTCATATGTTATCCCAGCTGGTGTCTGAGGTAACGTGCACACCACTGCTCTTATTAGCTCGTTCCGTGTTTAGACTCCACCTCTGTGCTGAGCTGAGCAATCTGAGGTGTCTCTGTAGTCATGAAATCCCTGTGCTGAGTGATATTATATAGTGTTATTGCTCAGGTGTTTCACGTGAATATATGTGGATGGTGAAGGGTGAAGATCAAAGCTGTCAGGTAAACTTCTCAGAAGATCATCAGTTTATAAATGGAGTAAGCTGATGTGTATATGGGGATGACGGGTGAATATCAAAGCTGTCAAGTAAACTTCTCAGATGATCATCAATGGAGTAAGCTGATGTGTATACGGGGATGACGGGTGAATATCAAAGGTATCAAGTAAACTTTTCAGATGTGTGATGTGATCATCAGTTTGTAAATGGAGTAAGGTGATGTGTATATGGGGATGACGGGTGAACATCAAAGCTATCAGGTAAACTTCTCAGATGTGTGATGTGATCATCAGTTTGTAAATGGAGTAAACTGATGTGTATATGGGGATGACGGGTGAAAATCAGAGCTATCAGGTAAACTTCTCAGGTGTGTGATGTGATCATCAGTTTGTAAATGAAGTAGGCTGATGTGTATATGGGGATGACGGGTGAAAATCAAAGCTATCAGGTAAACTTCTCAGATGTGTGATGTGATCATCAGTTTGTAAATGGAGTAAGCTGATGTGTATATGGGGATGACGGGTGAATATCAAAGCTATCAGGTAAACTTCTCAGATGATCATCAATGGAGTAAGCTGATGTGTATATGGGGATGACGGGTCAATATCAAAGGTATCAAGTAAACTTCTCAGATGTGTGATGTGATCATCAGTTTATAAATGGAGTAAGCTGATGTGTATATGGGGATGACGGGTGAAAATCAAAGCGATCAGGTAAACTTCTCAGATGTGTGATGTGATCATCAGTCTGTAAATGGAGTAAGCTGATGTGTATATGGGGATGACGGGTGAAAATCAAAGCTATCAAGTAAACTTCTCAGATGTGTGATGTGATAATCAGTCTGTAAATGGAGTAAGCTGATGTGTATATGGGGATGACGGGTGAAAATCAAAGCTATCAAGTAAACTTCTCAGATGTGTGATGTGATAATCAGTCTGTAAATGGAGTAAGCTGATGTGTATATGGGGATGACGGGTGAAAATCAAAGCTATCAAGTAAACTTCTCAGATGTGTGATGTGATCATCAGTTTGTAAATGGAGTAAGGTGATGTGTATATGGGGATGACGGGTGAATATCAAAGCTATCAGGTAAACTTCTCGGATGTGTGATGTGATCATTAGTTTGTAAATGGAGTAAGCTGATGTGTATATGGGGATGACGGGTGAAAATCAAAGCTATCAAGTAAACTTCTCAGATGTGTGATGTGATCATCAGTTTGTAAATGGAGTAAGCTGATGTGTATATGGGGATGACGGGTGAAAATCAAAGCTATCAGGTAAACTTCTCGGATGTGTGATGTGATAATCAGTCTGTAAATGGAGTAAGCTGATGTGTATATGGGGATGACGGGTGAAAATCAAAGCTATCAGGTAAACTTCTCGGATGTGTGATGTGATAATCAGTCTGTAAATGGAGTAAGCTGATGTGTATATGGGGATGATGTGTGAAGATCAGAGCTGTCAGGTAAACTTCACAGGTGTGTGATGTGATCGTCAGTCTATGTATAGAGTAAGCTGATGCATATATATGGATGAATGGTGAAGATCAAAGCTGTCAGTTAAATGTCCTAGGTGTGTGATTTGTCCATCATTCTGGATACAGACATGTACATGTATAGGTCAGAGTGAGTTTACATCAAATTAGTCAAGATATTATTTTTAATGTCTTAAATGAAGGTGATGCAGTGTGTAATACACAGTGTATAACATGTAGTGTATAACACAGTGTATAACTTCCAGTGTAGAACACACAGTGTATAACTCACAGTGTATAACATGTAGTGTAGAACACACAGTGTATAACTCACAGTGTAGAACACACAGTGCATAACTTCACTGTAATCTATTACAGATGTCAATGTGTTTGAGTCATGGACATTATAAGTCTTCTCACACTAAAACACCTTTCAGTTACATACAGATGCATGTAAATAGATCTGTGCGTGGATTGAATGATGTTAGAGGGTTTCTCCCTGTATCCAGGATATAGGTTTATACTGATTAGGCTTCAAGTGTAATTACACACAGGTAGAATCAATACAGAATTGCTAATTAATGCACCTGCTTGAGTATCAAGATTTACTTGTGCATTTATATATGTGTATTACGTGCTGATATCCAGAGTTAATGTTCCAGTCATTCAGGTCACCAGTCTGAAAAAAATACTGTCCGATTTTGAAAAATTATGGGGGTTATCTATTCATAGAGAGTCAAAGTCCAGGTAAATATTTACTATGATTATTTCAGGCTTCTTTGGTGGAATGTCAGACTACAGCATATTCTCATAGATACTCTACATACCAGTTGTACATGCGTATGTGTATGGTGTACCAGTGTACATGATATTTTTGTGTGTTGTAATCTACACTTGTAGCTTATTGATGAACGGGTGTATGTATTATTTAGCAATGTCTGTTTTTTCCTTGCACATGGGGGCCTCCATGGCTTGGTTGGTTAGCGCACTAGAGCAGTGTAATGACTCAGGAGCCTCTCACCAGTGCAGTCACTGTGAGTTCAAGTTCCTCTCCGGCCATAAGTGGGAAGGTCTGTCAGCAACCTGTGTATGGTTGTGTGCTTCCCACTGGGCTCAGCCCACCATAATGCTGACTGCCGTTGTATAAGTGAAATGTTCTTGAGTGCGGCGTAAAACACCAATCAAGTAATAAGTAAATAAATACTTGTACGTGTTCGAGTTTGCTAGAAATAATGTGCACATGTTGTAACACACTGCACCAAAACTGACTTACAGTTTTGCTATACTCATACATGTATATACCCAACCAACCGGCAGGTCTCTGTACAATATGTATATGTGTGAATGGTATGCTGGTGCAGTAATGGTTGTCGATTTAGTGATCAGTGAACATGCCCTATTTCTACTAAAATTTGGGACAACTGGTCTGCTCATTTTAGGCAATATATTTGTAATTCTAACAGGAATATTGAGTTTTTTTTTTCCTCACATGGTGAGACCATCTAATATCATTACTTTTCCAAAAGGCTTGTAAAGGAATGTAATATTCTACTTTCAACACTACTAATATCTGTCCAGAATAAGGGTAGTTTAGATATATATGAACGGATTAACTCCATTGACTTAATTTATCTACACAATTATGCGGAAGCTGCTACAGAGAAGTGTACATAATGCTCATGATTGGAATCTCGGTTCACAAATTTGGGGTGTAACAACTGTGTGAATTCTGTTAAGCAAAGAGCTTAATCTAATCCTGTTAGTGAGATGTTTTCACTTCTGAATGAACGACTCATTCCAGCATTAGATTTTCCTTTGTTTCACTGATAAATGCAGGGTTTTCATTTAGAATTGGAAGAGGAGGTCAGAGTTCAAAAGTAGATGGCTGAAATGAAAGTAATTAGGCCACATTTACTATTGGTTTAAATAGTAAGAATATTCAAAGTAGGCTGCTGCAGGGACGGCAGTAGACAGCTGTGTGCAGCCTGCTACAGGGACGGCATTAGACAGCTGTGTGCAGCCTGCTGCTTGACCCTTTTTGAACACCTTGTACAAGTATATTGACATCAGTAACAATATGCTTGTCTAGTGTCCTTGATCACTGCGTCCATAGTTAATGCGTCTTACCTGAACGACCTACACACATGTTTTAAGCCAACCTGATCAAATAATATTGATCTAACAAGGCCATATTAATTATTTATTAAGATGTATTCATGAGCAGCCCCAGGTTCTCTTCCCCTCCCCTCCCCTCCCCAAACCTCATCACAAACACATACACCTACACTCCTCTCCCTATTTGACTGCAGTAGCCCCAGGGTGCAGTTGTTACTACATCATTGAATGAATAGTAAACAGATGTTCATGTCATTCTTTCAACTAACGGCATGGATAAGTTACATGTACCCATTGTTTTACATGTACCTAGTGATAATGGTCTGTGTTGTGTTGATCTCTGATTTACCAGCAAGCCTGAGTAGGCCTATAAACAACCGTGTGTAGGAGCTGATGATCGCCTGTTTGTGTCAATCCCTGTGTTATGATTTACCAGCATGCCTAAGTAAGCCTGTATACAACCATGTGTAGGAGCCGATGATGGCCTGTTTTGTGTCAATCCCTGTGTTATGATTGGCCAGCAAACCTGAGTAGGCCTGTAAACAACGAGAGTAAGAGCTGATGATAGTCTGTGTTGTGTCAATCCTTGTGTTATGATTTACCAGCAAACCAGAGTAGGTCTCTTAAACAACCAGTGTAGGAGCTGATGATGGTCTGCTTTGTGTCAATCCCTATGTTATGATTTACCGGCAAGCCTGAGTAGGTCTCTAAACAACCAGTGGAGTAGCTGATGATGGCCTGTGTTGTGTCAATCCCTGTGTTATGATTTGCCAGCAAACCTGAGTAGGCCTGTAAACAACGAGAGTAAGAGCTGATGATGGCCTGTGTTGTGTCAATCCCTGTGTTATGAATTACGTGCAAGACTGATTTGGCCTGTAAACAACTATGTGTAGGAGCCGATGATGGCCTGTGTTGTGTCAATCCCTGTGTTATGATTTACCATCAAACCTGAGTAGGCCTGTAAACAACGAGAGTAAGAGCTGATGATAGTCTGTGTAGTTTAAAGCCCTGTGTTATGATTTACCAGCAAGACTGATTTGGCCTGTAAAGAATGAGAGTAAGAGCTGATGATAGTCTGTGTAGTTTAAAGCCTTGTGTTATGATTTACCAGTATTCCTGAGTATTCCTGTGAACCACCAGTGTGGGAGTTACTGTAGCAGTAACTGATGGATATCTGGGCATTGCTGCTCCTGACATAGATGCAATGTTGCTGAAGTTGTGTTAGGTCGCAATCAAACATTTCTCATGTAACCAGATGAGACTGGGACTTTAGTTGAATGCAGTACTGAATAATAACTGAAGGCATTACTGTCAGCTGAATGCATTACTGTTCAATAACTGAATGCATTACTGTTTCATAGCCGATTGCATTATACTGTCAGGTGAATACATTACTGTTGGCTGAACGCATCACTAGTAGCCTGCTGGTATTTCGAGGCCCCTTGTATTATCTGTTATGAGCATCCCCAGAACTTACATGAAGACTTCCTGCTTGTATAGTATGAACATGTTACAGATGTTGGGTTATTATAACATGGTAAGATCATGACATTCCTGTAAGTATATACCATGCCAGAGCATCAGCCACCGTCGGCTGTTCCAGCAAACACCCTCGGTAATTACCATGGTTCAGAAGAGCTAAGGGAAAAAATAAATCATTTATGATATATGTTCCTAGCTTTTATGCTTAGTGATATAAACCATTACTTTGAAATCCAAATTTCATGAAAAATTCTGAATGTCAACCATAACTTTGACTGTAATCAGAAAAAAGTACATGATCACGCCTGTACCTATCTTAGTCCCCCACCCATTGCTCTACATATGGATCCAGTTGTCCATTAAACTGAGCTGGTAATTCAGACAGTCCAGTATGTAGGTCACACTGGTCAGGCTGTAGTAGAAATACAGGCAGTACTTGAGTTGGTTTGTGGGGTGGGGTGACAAAGGTACATTGCCCTCAACTCTTGCTATTTGTGGGGCTTTGGTGACAACAAAATGTCCACATGTACGATACATGTGGATATTTGTGCATTCAGAAGATGACTTTTCTTCCACCAGCACTGCGTGCATATCTGTAAATTACAAGTGGGAAAGTTTGTAACTTGTCAAAATGCGCTGGTTTAACCACCCTAGGCACCTCGGTTACATGCAACAGTGTCTGCAGTGAAAGATTCTTGAGTATGCGTGGTTTATTTTACTAGTTTTAACCAGTTTCAGTTTGTTTTGATGAAGCTATAATGTGACCTATCTAAGTTTGATTACCTGCAGAGAGGAAAACAGCTTCTTGAGAGACAAACATGTTAATTACTTCAGGTAAATACTTGTCAGGTGTGAATTTCAAACATCTGTATGGTCACAGGTGTATATACATGTAGGATGAGTACTTTTTATTTGTTACATATGTATCTCTTGACAGTTGGCTGTATACAATGTGCTGAAGTGTCAATCAAAGCGGTTGCTTTGTAATGGTATATCTAGAACAGGTAAAGCATACCTGAACAGGTGAGCTGTGGTTCACTGGTATTAAAGACTTAGGCAATTGATCAGCTTACACAGGTGGGTAGTTTATTGTAAAGGGTTGGTGGCACTAGGCGAGTCACATTACAGGGGACAGCGGCTGAGCGATAGTCGATATCAGGGGACGCATCGAGTCGGCATACCTGCCTGCAGACAAGTTCATCAGCACTGCTGTGAGCGTCGTGCGTGGGAGGCAGGTAGCCGCTGTGCAGAGTGCGAGCTCAAAGCAAACACATGTGGCGGGAATGTAGGAAGCTTCTGGAGTGGCAGCAGGCGGTGGGCTCGATTGTCATCTATTAGATGGGTTAGAGTCGTAATCAAATGCTAAATATTGTCCTAGATAGATGATGATTTGTGCCCGTCAATGTTGACTCAGCTAGACAGAGACTGTTAATTATAATATGAGATGTTAATAATACACGAAGAATCAGATACGTGTATATGTTTGGTAGCATATGTGCAGTTACTGACCAGTCAGTAGAATTGTAGTCTTGACGTCATTATCATTTTCATTTGATGTTGTATTTATGGCAGCTGTGTCGTATCAGTATAAGTGAAAATGTTGATTAAATTTGTACCACAATCCTGAACATAAATGGAATTGTCTTGTGTACAGAATTAAAGACTAATAAAATACTACTACATGTAGTTGCCCTCAAAATTCGCCCCAAACACTTGGGCCCTAAAAGTTCGCCCCAAAGACAAAAGGTCATAAAATATTAATTTTGGTACTGAAGCTTACAGTTTTCCATAAGACTGTTTTCTTGCCTTCCAAAGAAAGATGAAAATATCTTTCTAAGATGAGTAATGGAGTGATGAACAAAAATTCGGCCATTTTTGTAAATAAAATTTGTGCTCAGTATAAAATACATGCAGCTGGAATGCACATGCACGTAAGATGTGTATTAGACCGAGCGAAACATGCGGATGTGTGACACGTGCACACATAAGCTGCTGGGAATCCTAAATGTCTGAATATAGCTGCCTGACAGAGACTCACTTTACAATTGAAATGAGTTACTCCAGTGAATAACACAAGTGGGAATTGCATAGAATTATCCACAGCCTGGGGGAATCTTACTATTATGCAGTTAAAAGAAAAATTGTGTAGATTTTTAGCTTGCCATTAAGTAAAGCAAGGCGATGTATTGTGATGGGAAAGTAAGACTGTTTGTTAAGACTGGATTGGGTGAGTTTGCAGGGTACATAAATATGCAAAGCTAGACTTCATTGTACATGTTGTTATTGTGTTTAGTAGAACAG
This sequence comes from Liolophura sinensis, assembly GCF_032854445.1. NCBI lineage: Eukaryota > Metazoa > Mollusca > Polyplacophora > Chitonida > Chitonidae > Liolophura > Liolophura sinensis. The sequence continues at coordinate 17,098,039 of NC_088306.1, forward strand.
GTTTAATAAAGGCGTAAATGTATCTTGAAGGCTGGGTTACACTTGTTTGTTTATCAACCTGCAATTTGCTTGGTCAGGTTATTTGTTTTTTTTTTTTTTTCTTTAGTTTAGCAGATTCCATGTGACATGCTATGGCAAGATCCATGTATAGACCCTGTGTGTTTTTCTGCTCATTTCTGAACTACACCTGTAGAACGTCTCCCCAAGCTGTCAGACTGTTCTATGAGTTGTTGTTGTCCTCTGTTCTACCTCAGGTTATTTTTAGTTGTTTTGTCAGTAACATGCTAATGTGGTGTCATCTCGTACCAATGTTCTAATTGTTTCAGATCTCACTTGTGTGCGTGTTGGTCTCACCTATGGTCTTTTCTCGTTACAGGTAATCACACCTTTTCGTAACTTAGTGCTGTGCGCCGAGAGTCGCCGGGAGATGGAGGAGTGGATATCCGCTTTAAAATCTGCCTCCAACCGGGAGTACTATGAGGTGAGACATGTGTTAGCTGGGTGGCAGTTAAACAGGTAAATCTTGTTCACCTCAGCAGCATATCCTGTGCCTGAGTCAGTCTCAACATGTGAGAGTCAGTTTGCGTGTCTTAGTTACCTGATACATGTTAACTATCCCATGTATTTGAAATGAAGTTGGACGATGTTTACACTGAAATTACTAATGAACATAATTTATGTTTCAATCTAACATGTGTAATGAATGTACCTGCTGAGTGAGCGGTCTAAACTGCATCTCCAGATCTCACATACTGAAGCTACATTGTACCTTCTGCTGGAATGAGTGTATGCTCCAATCCAGCTCCTGCTGGAATGACTGTATGCTCCAATCCAGCTCCTGCTGGAATGACTATATGCTCCAATCCAGCTCCTGCTGGAATGAGTGTATGCTCCAATCCAGCTCCTGCTGGAATGACTGTATGCTTAAATCCAGCTCCTGCTGGAATGACTGTATGCTCCAATCCAGCTCCCGTTGGAATGGCTGTATACTTGAATCCAGTTCTTGCTACTTTGACTGTATACTTGAATCCAGTTCCTGCTGGAATGGCTGTCTGCTTGAATCCAGCTCCTGCTAGAATGGCTGTATGCTTCAGTCCATGTCCTATTGGAATGACTATGCTTCAATCCAGCTCCTGCTGGATTGGCTATATTCCTGGAATGGTTGTACTTGCAAGGCTTGTCAGGTGGTGGTATTCTACAGGCTCTGCTCAGTTCCTAATTTTATGAATGCAATTCCCTCCATGTAAAATACTAGCGTTATAATTCAAGGAAGAAATGTTATTGAGTACAGGAATTCGATATGGTGATTTATAGTGTTCTGTGAAATGAATGTTTGTTTGTTTATTTATTTGATTGGTGTTTTATGCCGTTCTCAAGACGGTGGCCAGCATTATTATACCTTCCCAGGTATGGCTAGAGGAAGCCAGCATGAGCTGGACTTGAACTCACAGCGACTGCATTGGTGTGTGCTCCCACCAGAGTGGTCCCTGTTAGTTCAAATCCAGCTCGTTCAGACTTCTTTTGTGATCGTTTTTGGGACGGTCTACCAGCAACCTAAAGATGGTCGTGGGTTTCCTCCGCGCTCTGCCCATTTTTCTTCTACCATAATGCTGGCCTCCATCATTTTGGTGAAATATTCTTGAGTACAGTGTAAAACACCTTGCAAATAAATAAATAAATAAATAAATAAACTAAATAGTGGACTATTTTACAGCTTGATCCTTATTTTGTTGTTTTCAGTCGAGTAGTGACCACAAAGAGATGATGTCCGGACAACACAACTGGTACGCCTGCTCTCATGCTAGACCAACATACTGTAACGTGTGCCGCGAAGCGCTTTCAGGAGTTACCTCTCATGGCTTGTCATGTGAAGGTGAGTTGAAGTCGTCAGGTAGCACGGATTCTCATTAGTAAGCGAGAAGCCCCTACATACCTGTGTTTGGCATTTTTACTAAAACTAAACTATGTTTACTAAAACTTACAAATTACTGTGGTATGATAAACAAGGAACCAGTCAGACTTCAAAGGGGAATTGGAATTATCAAGGATGGTGTCTTACCTGATATAGGTTTGTAAGACTGTTGCCTACAAAACTGAACGATCACCGATAATCAGCTGTCTTTACACTTAAATGAACCTTGCTGACAAAGTCTTCTAGAAGTCAAGTACTCTTGTACTGCTCCTGAATCCAGCTCCAGTGTTATGTCACATATTTGCTGCACAGATGTTTGTATTCTGTGAGCTATAGTTTCTTCACAACTCTCCAGCTGCTTCCTCATGAATATTGCAGATATTTTCTTTCATTGATATCAAAAGCAGTACAAATTGTAACCACTATAGAACAAATACACCATGTCTGTTTCTATTGTAATTATGCCAGGCATGCTGTTGATGACCATTCTCTTTGCCTAATCTGAATAATTCTGATTTGAAATTTGCTTACATTAGCCAGAAATACATTTTTGAGTAAATTGGTTACATTTTATTGTTGTTGTTGGTTTGTTGTTGTTGTTGTTGTTGTTTTTCCATTTCTCTTGCTTGATTTGTCTTTGAAATGTGACTGGGGGGCATAATATATAAAAAGTTGAAAAATGAAAATTCTTGTCTACGTGACAAGAATTTGACAGGCTTGACTGATATTGAGCAGATACATGTTCATGTAGGCCATTTCCGGGCACCTGTGAACCTAAACTTAGAAGTGAGATAAGAAACGGAGTCGCTGAATAAAAGTCTATTAAAGTGAATCCGTGATAAATAAAAATGTCTGCAGTTTGAAGCAGGACATCACAGAAAAATTATACACAGCTTATGTGTAGCCTCAGAATTAAGATAATAAAAAGAGTCCCAAGGATATTATTAGATGGAAAACCTTCATCCGCCCAATTTGACTTGAGTGTCAGAGGAAAGAAGTTGTGACTGTGTAATGATGCAACCGAGCTGACGTCGTTCTTCTGGTGGGGATGTAACCCAGTTTGAAGAGGCCGCGTGGAATTGGGTCAGTTTTGATGGCTTGACATTGTGACGCAGGGGATTTTAACAGACCCGATCGTAGTATTAGTCGTCCATGGAGAAGTTTGGGGGTTGTGGCGGATGGGGGAGGGGATAAATTTGGCCATTGAGAGAGGCCAGTGCGTGCAGGCAGAGATCATCCTGCCATTAACGAGTATTAGAAGTGCGGACCTGACCTTTCTGCCGGGCACTGTACATCAGCCGATCAGACTCTGATCAGACGAGTAACGTCACAGCACCGATAAATGACCCCAGGGCCCCTCCTTGCTAGTATGAGGAATCAAAGATGGATCAGCTGGGGATTAGGCCAAGGGGTTTTATAGACATCCCTGCGAGAGATGGCTCGCGATGCTTCCCGATAGCTCTGATATGTTTGGTGATTACACAGCATAGAGACTGATTACAGCAGTAGGCAGACAAGCACTGGTGAATTTGCAGGTGACTTTGCAGCCGAATATGCATCATTTCAGGGCAAATATAGGTTCCGAACCGTGGTGCCAAGGCTGGTGGCGATGTATTATAAAAAATTTGAAATCATTAAATACATACAATATTTGCTATTCTCACACACCACCACCACCACCATTACCCCATAAATGACCTTTGCTAATCAATGAAATGTTATACATGTATTTTATTTAAGAAAAAATATGTTTGGATGTGACCTGATTTAATTTTTATTATTTGATAAGCTTCATGGCTTACATCAGAGAAAGTTAACTGACCAATCAGAAACTGAAATCTGAATAAGTCTCATACATGCATGACAAGATTGAGGGGATAATATCCTGTCATGGTTGTACTTTGTGAAAATGTTTTAAAGGATATGTAATAATTGAATAATAACCCTCGATTTTATTCCCTACGTAATAGCAGAATTAAAATGTTACGTAGCTGGTCTACACCCCCTTTGCCTTAGTAAGCTAAAGAAGTGACCTTTTGTTAGCCACTCAGCCTCTGACCAAGGAGATTGTTGAGTGTCATCCAGATCTGGCACGGTCAGCTGTAGATTCACACTCGGTTAAATGGTTTATGAAGTACACAGCAAAGAAAGGGCACTTTACCCATGACCCCAGACACCATCATATTATAAGCTTTAAACTATTTAACAACCAATCACATGAATAAACAGACAAATAAATATTTAATTAAAAGAAAGGTGTGTCCAGGCAATTCCACAGACATAGGCACTCCATTTGGACAGGCTTTAAGTACCTTGTTCACACAACCATTGTGTTTGGGGCTTTACTTTATGGGCTATGAACGTAAAATATCTCAATAATCAGCCTCGTTTTCCACCCTGGCTTTCTGGGTTAGGATGCCATGCAGTATTATGTAATAAGAGCTAACTGGAAAAAAATCTCCTGTCATTACCAAAACAAAAAAAGGTGTTCATTTCATTGTCCCTGAGTAGGTCATTGATTAGAGGAACTTATCTCTCTGCCATCCATCAAGAGGCTGTTCTCGTGGAAAAAAAAAAAAACAGCCAAGTCATGTACTGAATCAATATGTATCGGCTTAGGTACATTATTTGGCACTGGGGTTATCCCAGTGCTGTTTTACTCCAGGGTTTTAGTTTGGTGTTGTGTTACAGCCACCATGGTCGAGGAAATGAGCAGATGATGATCAACATCAGGAGACTTTGATAGAAACTTGACTGATGCCCATCTTGTTACTAGCCAACTCCCTCCTGAAAAGGTCACCGTGGACATCTATAGACGGACAGACGGATGTAAAATCAATAGTCGAGTTGAATGCACTTTTTACCCGTTGTCTCTTTGCAGTGTGTAAGTTCAAAGCCCACAAGCGATGTGCAGTACGTGCTAATTATAACTGTAAATGGACAACGCTGGCATCTATAGGGAAGGACATTATAGAGAATGAAGATGGGGTAAGAGCACTGTGTAACCTCTGAATGATGGATGTTGTGTAGTTGGTTGGATTTAATTAGCTCAGCATGAGACACATTTCAGAAATTTATACATACACTTTATATACGTGGGGGGCCTCCGTGGCTCAATCGGTTAGCGCGCTAACGCAGCGTAATGACCCTGGAGTCTCTCACCAATGCGGTCGCTGTGAGTTCAACTCCAGCTCATGCAGGCTTCCTCTCCGGCCATAAGTGGGAAGGTCTGACAGCAACCTGCCGATGGCCTTTGCTTTTTCTCGGTTTCCTCCCACCATAATGCTGGCCGCCGTGGTATAAGTGAAATATTCTTGAGTACGGCGTAAAACACCAATCAAATAAATAAATAAATTTATATATGTGTTCTTATGTGTTTCTGCCATGTCATGCTGTATTTTTTTAGGCGTATTGTAATGTTGTTCTTGTACCTGTTCCTGTTCTGAACTTCACCTAATGCAAAAATGAAAAAATCCTTATATCTTAAGTGACAACCTTATATCCTAAATGAAATTATTTCATTTGCAATGGAGAAATAAGAATACTGCTTTTCTAATAGTTTTTAGATCGCCATGTTTACGGTTTCTCTGCTTTCACCTTCAGACCGCCATGTTTACAGTTTCTCTACTTTCACTTTCAGATTGCCATGCCCCACCAGTGGATAGAGGGTAACCTTCCTGTCAGTGCTAAATGTGTGGTCTGTGACAAGACGTGTGGGAGTGTCCTGCGATTACAAGATTGGAGGTGCTTATGGTGCAGAGCCTTGGTAAGTCTACAGCCATGGACCCATCTGTCAGGCTTTTGGACTGGAGAGAATTCATTTTGACTCCCTCAAATTTGCACCATTAAAATTAGAAAAAGGATAACCAGAATTTTTAATAATGTGGTCAGGACAGGCATTTCAGAAATCTTGGCGTAGACACTATTGGTAAAGAGCAGTAGCAGTTGGAATCAAATGTAACTGTTTTAGCTGGAAAAAGTAGCTCTATAGATTCATTAACGGGTCCTCATATAAGTTTCCCACACTTGGAATTATATCTCCTTCAAAACAAACCTCAAACCACAATTTGAAGATCATTAAAACTGATAGAATCAGGTGGGAGTTGGACTGAGGAACATGGATGAAATATTAGGTCACAGCTTGTTTTGTCATCACATGCATTAGTTTGGGATTGTGTGGCAGAAATACTTGCTGTATTCCTCTAGTGTTTTCTGTTATAGGTGCACTCAAGCTGCCGGGAGCAGTACCCTAAGGTATGCCCCTTAGGTCAGTGTCGTATATCTGTGCTACCCCCCACAGCCATCAACAGCACAGACTCTGATGGCTACTGGGAGGCATCTCGACCCCCAGGGACAAGTCCTCTACTCGTCTTTGTGAACACTAAAAGTGGGGACAATCAGGTGAGAGGGCTCCGGCAACACTAGAAATACCATGTGATTTAACCCCACATTAAAGGGCCATATCCAGAAAATCATGGTTCAGTGTTCATTGTTGCAAATTTTTGTGGATCAGTTTTTCATTACTCGTGAATCACTTTTCACCTAAATCACATCATCTTTTTCTGGGATTTAACCTAAACAATGTAAAATTTTTTTTTTTGATATTTACAAACTAAGAAGGTTAGTTAAGCATATGCTCGTCCAAAACTTTATAGGCCACAGTGTGAAGTTGTGTGAAGAATTTTTGTTATATGTAAATGGAAGTGAAAAACATGCTCTCTAAGAGCTTTTTACAACGAATCACTTATCAAGGCTAAGACGACTTTCCATATTGTCCATTTAAACTTTTCTCCAATTATAGTACTGTATGAATGTTTTGTGTGTGTTGCAGGGAGTTAAATTTTTACGTCGATTCAAACAGTTGTTAAATCCTGCTCAAATCTTTGATCTCATGAATGGGGGACCACATGCAGGGTAAGTCAGATTTTCACAGGAAACTTTCAGTGGGACAACATTGTTGGTGGCATAATGAATGATTCCATTAGGCGTGTTCTGGATCTGCATAGCGGTTGTGAACCATGTATTCTTAATTCATCCTTGGTTAGGTGGCTCTCTGCAAATGATTTTCTTTGATCTTTATAGTGGTAGTGACTGGTAGTGTGTGTCATATTGTCATGTAAAAAGTGATGTTTTTTTTTTTCAGTTATATGTACACTAGGGATTTCTTATTTTACTGGCTGAAAATTTGCCTCTGCAGTTTGTGTGACAAAAGTGATCTGATTTGATTTGTACAGATGTTAGGGTGTTATATTTGTTTTGATTGGTTCTTCACTTACATTATAGGGTATAGCTGACCTGAATGATTGGTAACCATCAGCAGTCTGATTGGATGGCAGTTGTCAGCAGAATGTTACATCTGCTGTGATTGTATGACAGTTGCTTCTCAGCATGCTACATCTGCTCTTATTGGATGACAGTTACCAGCAGATCTGTTGTGATTGGTCTTGTTTTGTGTTACAGGCTACGTCTGTTCCAGAAGTTTGATCCATTCCGTATCTTGGTGTGTGGAGGAGATGGCAGTATAGGTTGGGTTCTGTCAGAAATAGACAAACTAGATCTTCACAAGCAGGTAATTACCACAACGTGTAAATGTTGTTAACGTCCTCGTTAACATTTAAGAGACACATCATAGTGTTCAACATCTCTTTTGAATTGCCTTGACACATGGAAATATGCTGTCGAAATATTTCATGTTAGCGACTGTCAAGTCCGTCCTGTTCTCTCTCATAGCAGTTTTAACATTGTCATAACTTAGTGAAGCAGCATCTGTACCATGACACCAGATGTGACACCTGTGGTGTAACATGGCACCAAAGTGTTCATTATGGCCACTGTGTGAGTTACTTTGTCCTCTCTCATAGCAATGTTAACATTGTTCTTAACTTCGTGGAGCAGCATCAGTTATGTATCTGTACAGCAAACATGATATGTGTTTATTATGTCCCTGCCATAGATAGGGTATCAGTTATGCACCCTGACACCAAATATGACACCTGTTCTTTTTGCCCACAGTGCCAGGTAGGAGTGTTGCCGTTTGGTACAGGTAATGACCTGGCTCGTGTGCTAGGCTGGGGAGGGGCCATAGATGATGACACACAATTACCTGCCATACTGGAGAAGTTAGAACATTCACAGATTAAAATGCTAGACAGGTGAGAAGGCATGGATGTAACAGCTGAACAAAATGCTGACTGTCAAAGTGCATAGCCATTTGATCAAATCAGTATTAAAGTGCTTCTTAAAGTTTGTCAGGACAGCTATTCGGCTATTACTTTCTCCTTTGCAGCACTCAGAGAGAGAGTGTGCCATAAGAAAGTAATGCCTCTGATTGAAGCTTATTATCTCACAGATTTTCACCTAATATAAGCTTAGATTAAGTTTTGCATCTTATTTTTGTGTTTTAAATTTTCATTTACTTGCACATGTACGAGTATATTGGATATAATGAAATTCATCAATTTGAAGACATCAAATTACATTGCTTGAATCTATTGACATTAGTTATTCACTTCAAGTATGATTTATCAGGTAAGAAATAAGTACTGCTCTCTCAGAAACTGTTAGAGGTGGAGCGGGTTGTGATCACTGTTGTTGTTGTTGCCAGGTGGAGTATATGGACGTACGAAGGAACAATGCCACCTCCACGAAAACTCTCTCAACAGGTACGTGTGCCTTTATTTATAATCTTTCAATTTGTAAAATGTGCAAATTTTATAATGGTTGGTAACAAAAATAATAGGGGTTGCATTAATATGTTTTCAGTGTCTTTTTCATATGACTGAAAAATTGTTACATACATTATTAAGTCAAAAGCATTCACTCTTTTTAAGTGTGTTTATAATGATCAAATCAGTTTTACTTACGTAATGAGCAGATTCTGAAATTAAAAGTCTTTATTAATATTGAGAACATTTTCCAACAAAGTTTAAAACAGTTTTAGGGTTTTTGATTGCAAAATTCTCTTTACCTACATGTATACATTTTCAACAATGATGCTGTCAGTATTGTCAAATTTGAATCTCCGTAATGTAAATAATGGTTGAAGTTTTGTAAGTATTTGGGGTGCTCATTGGCTCATTTGGCTACAGTTTTTTTAATTTGGTTGCTAACCAATGAGATTGCGGCTTTAATTCAAGCTGTCACTTGTTTTATTGGGGATTTAAATCTGGAGATTCATTATCTACAGAGCAAAGGACTCAACCTCTGCCAATTGCTTTCTTCCACCCCACTATAGTCAGAATAAATCTGGCTTGTATGAATCTCTGAAACTAAACCACTCATAGTTTGTATTTGATGGTCGTTTTCAGTTTGACCCTATATCTGTATATGAAGATTCTGTGGCAGCACATCTGTCCAAGATTCTTCATTCTGATGACCACGCCACTGTTATCTCATCAGCCAAGTAAGTAGGGTTATACTAGTTTTAGGTGACGCCCATTTTATTTTGTGTTTTACATCGGAGCCAACACTAAAAAATTAAAACATGGAATAAAAATAAAACTGAAAATCCGCCTTTTTATTTGGTCCGATCTTGATGTCTTCATGATTTTCCTGTTTTTCAAAGCTTTCTGATTATGTAAGTATGTCTTAAGAGGTAAAAACTTGGTGAGAGAGTCCACGTTATTTTTATACCCTCCAATGACATTAGAAAAATATTTATTCTGCCCGTAAAACAACAATTTCAGTTGATGTGGCCTTATCTCACCAGCCAAGTCAGTCCTTACATCAGGGTTGTCACAGTAGTGAGAAAGACCTCAATAGTCGTCAGTAAATGTACCAGTCATGAAGGATCTTAAATTGCAAAGTCATGAATTTTCGAAATTTCGGAGAAAGTTGTGAATTTGTTTCTCTCACAACATCCTGAGGTGTACATAAATCCAGCGTTCAACATGTTGAGCTGCAAAGTGTACATGATAATATTGGAGTTGTATTCAGATGCTATTGTTTTGTGCAGAGTTTTGTGTGAAACTGTGAAGAACTTTGTGGCTAAGGTTGGAGAGGACCAAGAGAAAGACGGGGATGAAAGTGAAGAGTCTATAACACAAAAGGTGAGAGTTTGTAACATAGAAAGTCATAGTGTATAACACAGAAGATGAGAGTCTTTGAAACAGAAGGTGAGAGTCTGTAACATAGAAGGTGTGAGTAAGACAAAGGGGGTGTTTAACACAGAAGGTGTGAGTATAGCAGAAAGGGAGTGTATAACACAGAAGGTGTGAGTATAACAGAAAGGTGTGAGTAAGAGAAAGGGAGTGTATAACACAGAAGGGGTGAGTATAACAGAAAAGGAGTGTATAACATAGAAGGTGTGAGTATAACAGAAAGGGAGTGTATAATACAGAAGGTGTGAGTATAACACAGAAGGTGTGAGCATAACAGAAAGGGAGTGTATAATACAGAATGTGTGAGTATAACAGAAAGGGAGTGTATAATGCAGAAGATGTGAGTATAACACAGAAGGTGTGAGTATAACAGAAAGGGGGTATATAACACAGAAGGAGAATGTAACATAAAGGCTTCAGTGTATAACACAAAAGGTTAGAGTCTTTAACACATTGTGGAAGGTGATATTGTAATAGGAGGCAATGTCATGCAAAAAATGAGTCTCTAACAAACCATTGTGAGTAGATAATGAAAAAGGGGAGCCAGTAAATGTAAAAAAAAAATATATATGAGGATTATGGCACAAAGGAAGAGACCACATAACCTAAACAGCAAGGATGAAGTAAACCATAAAAGTTCATTCAGATATTTAGATGTTAAAGAGAGTGTAAAGTTTTCGAGCTATTTTCACTGACACACAAACTATTCAATCTACCTAAATGACCATAGATTGCCCATTTATCCTGATTTTGAGAGGTCCATTGATTTTAGAAAGGTTTTTTGAGGTTTGCTTGGAACATGGTTTCAGGTTTCAGCACCAAAAATAATATTTTGTGATATTTATGTGCCTGTGGAGAAATTTTAGTGTATTCCCATGTATGGATTTTGTTAAAAATAGCTTCTGTGTTTTAAAATTTTTTCTTCTATTTCTATTTTTTGCAGTGTGTGGTATTGAATGAAAAATTAAAAAATCTGCTTTCTACACTTAACCAAGAGGCCAAAGCTTCAACTCAGGTAAGTGTGTTTATAAGGAAAGTAAAATGTTTGTCTGCATTTCCTCATAAAGGATTATTGTGTGGCAATGTTACAGTAACTCATAGATAAGAAAAAATGAAATAAAATGCTGAAGTTATCAATTGAAGGTAAATATTGCTTCTGTCAACACATACTTGTCTTGGGATGTGTGAAGTGGAAGAAAACAACCTCCTAGTTCGGGATGGGAGTAGTAAAAATATGAAGACTCAAAATGTTATTGTAAGGTTCATTCTCTTTGTGTTCAGGAAGAAATCCAGCCCGTGGAGGAAGTGATCGTGGGGTCACCAGAGAGGGACACAGTGCCAGGGGAGATAACTGGACCAACACGCAAAACTAGAATAGTAAGACAATGTACTATGTATATTACAATGATTCTTGAACCTTTTTTGACTTGAATTACTGAAATCTATAACAGGTTACTATTGCTCAAATTCAGTGTTTTGATTATATTTTTGTGAAAGAGAAAAAAAATGTATTTGTGTCTGATCAGGGTAGAAAGATTGAAAAAATAATGATAGACATGAGAAAAAAGAAAGTTTCATTAAAGTAGCACAAAAATTTCACACAGGAAAAACAATATAATTTATTTTGGGTTTTTAAAGAGAAATTTTATTTTTGGGGAGAAAGTCCTTTATAGAAATTACAATTACAATGGCCAAATAAGTCAATCACTTCATCTTAACATTAAGCTGAAGTCTCTGGTTCTCCATAATGCTATCTTCTTATTAACTGAATAAATTATTTTTGTTGTCGGGAAGGGGCCTCTGTGGCTCAGTTGGTTAGTGCTCTAACACAGCGTAATGACCCAGGAGCCCCTCACCAATGCGGTGGCTGTGAGTTCAAGTCCAGCTCATGCTGGCTTCCTCTCCGGCCGTAGGTGGGAAGGTCTGCCAGCAGCCTGTGGATTGGCGTGGGTTTCCCCTGGGTTCTGCCCACCATAATGCTGGAAGCAATCGTATAAGTGAAATATTCTTGAGTACTGCGTAAAACACCAATCAAATAAATAAATAAATTTTGTTGTAGGGAACATTCAAGTCCAAGAATGCCTTAATGTGTCGAGCAAACAGTCTGAAGAAAGCTGTGCGTCAGATCATAGAGCACACAGAGAAAGGTAAGCTCATAGCAAACTGCACATAACTCTCAGTGGAAAACTCCACACCAGTGTTAAAATACATGCTCATACTGTGTTCTATGGTTTTAGAAATGAATTGTTTTATGGGGCTATTTTTGCCATTGTTTTTTTTAGCTGATTAGTTCGACTGTCACCCTGAAGATAAAATTATCTTTATGTAATTAAATTATATTAAGTACACTGCTCACCAAGCCAAACATTCTTATGGAATTCTGCCACCTAACCAGTAGCCTGCTTGTAGCATTCTCACTGGTGAACTAGTAGCAAACCACCAGCAAGCTACTAGCAAGCCAATGGCTGGCTTCGGGGTTACCCATACAGAATATGCAACATGGCTCGACAAAATAGGTCAATACACAAGTAGATATGAAGAGTTGTTTGTTTGTTTGTTGTCTAGCTGTTGATGAGCAGAACGCCCAAACGGAGCAGCACAGGTTGGAGTTGGAGGAGCGGTTACACGGCCTGGACGTGGGCGACAACCGTATCATGGGTCTGCAGGCGTCTAGTCACACGTCACGGTCAGCGCCTACATTTGTGGGCATGGAAGACACACCCAGAATACCCACTGTCACCTTCAGGGAGCCAGGTAAACACCCGAGCTGGTCAGTGCGTGAACACAGGTGTTGCTTGAAATAGGTTGTCTACCCCAGGTGTAAAGCTGTGGGTGACGTGTAAGATTAGTTTGTGGACTTCCCATCCTGCCATCAGAAGCTTCTATTCAGTTATTAATTAACCAACATTTGCAACATTTAAATCAACATTAATTTTTCTAAACCATCAAATACAGAGAAGTAAACATCATTCTTTGTATTGTTATAAACTTCAAGGTTTTTTACTAGTTCTCTGAAAAGTCAAGCCATTCAGTGGTTGTGCAAGTCCATTCGCAATATGTTTTCAGTATAAAGCATCACAACATAAAAATGACATCAAAGTATACATGGGTGCCAGTCTTTTGAGGCTCCCGGTATTTGTAATTAAAATGTCGGGGGATTTTCCCAGCTGACCAACCGATCAACCAATATGAGGGTACTTGTGTAAATTAGAATGAGTTTTTATCAGATAATCATCTCGTTCTGTTTTGATGTTGTCATTGCTGTCTTTTCACTGCAGTGTTTAACTTCTTTTTCAGAGGGTTCACTGTCCCCTAAGGGCCCCACGTCGCGTCGTATCAGCAGTATGAGTACCTTTAACAAGTCTGCCAGTGTGGGTTCAAACCTCAGCAGTCGTGGACGGGACAAGAGCCCGTCATCCATGCCCGCACCTGCCCCACCTGAGCAGCCAACTGTCACCACACTGCCCTTCCTGGGCTTAGGCGTTCAGGGACTAACAGCTTTTCCCAGTAAGATCGGACAGTTGTTGTCTGACATCCTATGCACTTCACTCTATGCCAGGACTGAAAAATTTTTAACATTTTCAACCTCTAAAGCACTTTTTACAGTGGAATTTATTACATACAATTACAATCAAAGTGACACTAAAATAATCTGTTTGTTTCACTAAAGATACAACCTTCATGACACTGTGCAAATAATTTATCTACACCTCAGAACTGGGCCTAAAAACAACAACAACAAAAAAATACAGTCGGTTGACAATAAAAAACAAAAAGTGTGGTTCAGTTGTCATTGGCAGAATTTTTTTTTGTCTCGCCCAGAGCTCAGACACCTCAATTTAAAAACTGGACTGGAGAATGTGTTTTTTTTTGTGTGTCAGTTTCCTCATGCTGTTGTTGTCAGTTGTTGTTGTTGTCAGTCCTCTAGAAAGGCTATCTTGTTTCTGTTAAAGGTTTAAGCAGCAGTATAGCAGGCCGACTAGCAGGAGGTAGTTTTATCAGTAAGGTGTTGTTGGCAAACGCTGACGCTCTCTGTGCTGCGGCTTCACCGTTGATACAAGAAGACATTCCACTGTAAGTAAATCAGGAAATGTTCGATGTAACATTGGTTTTTTTTTTTTTTGGCCAAACAGCATTGTAATATTGTGACTTCATTGACAAGGTGTTTAATATTGAACTCAAAATTAAAAATAATGCTAACTACAGAAGTGACAAACTCTCCGAAATGTTATTAAAGCAATGTGATTTGTTGTTCAGGATCAACCTTTCTGTATTCTGAAGAAAGAATTTAAAAAAAAAGGGTGTTTATCTTTAGGATCAACTATGAACCATTTTGAGGATAATTTACCAAAATCTAATCGAGTTATGATCAAAAGCTGTTGGTTTGTTTTCTCAGGTCAGAGTATGAAGAAAAATGTGTGATGAATAATTATTTTGGAATTGGTTTGGACGCAAAAATAACTCTTGACTTCAACAACAAACGAGAAGAGCACCCTGAAAAGTGCAGGTGAGAGAGCGCCAGAGACTTTGAACGAGGCACCAAACTTTCTGATTGGACAGACTTTAGTTAATCCCTTGTTCCTTGACGCTTCTAGTCAAATAGCATTTTGTGTGAAATCTTGTATTAAGTGGTACTGGCATAATTAATCAAAAGGTAGATGAATAATGATTAGTAATAGAATTGTTTATTTATTTACTATTATTATTATTATTATTATTATTATTAGCCTATAATACTTCATGCAAGTACATTCACAGATATTCTAACCCAGTTTTCCACTCTGAGATACTTGTTAACATGATTAGGTTAATAAAAATTATTTTTTATCATTTATAGTTTATGTTGGCCTCTAAGAAATAGACTTTATAGGTTTTAGAAGACATAACATAGGTGACCTGTCTTAGCTGTTACTCATTTCTAGATCAACATCACTTTAATCATGCTAATGCTTGAATTAACTAGCATTTAAGATTATTAGGTGCTAACTAGCTCTCCTTTACCCAAAATATTGCTGCAAGAATGGTCAATATGGAATTGCAATTACTGCACCATAAAAACTCAGATTTATTCCTCGTTGCACTTTCCAGGAGTCGAACAAAAAACTTCATGTGGTATGGAGTTATAGGTGGAAAGGAGATGCTTCAGAAAACGTTTAAAAACCTGGACCAGAGGGTACAGTTAGAGTGTGATGGCCAGAGGATACCTTTACCCAGCTTACAGGGCATTGTCATACTTAACATACCAAGGTATATCTCCCCTTGCTGTTAAACCAAACTGCTCTGGTCGAAAGATACCTCAAATTTTACTGCAGTTGTTATGCCTTTTACCAATGAAAACGCCAGTTCAAATTCAGCTATGGCTGTTTTTGAGTCCGACTTAGTATGAAGTTCTTCAGGTACCCGGTGAAGGGTGGTTTTTCTTCCATCATAAATATAAGTGAAAAATTCTTGAGTAACGTATTACGTACCAAATCAAATCAAATGACTTTGCATGAATCGAGAGATTATTGTGTTTTTGATTTGTTTTTGTTTTCAGTTACGCTGGTGGGTCCAATTTCTGGGGGGGGCCGTAAAGAACATGATGTAAGTGAGATTGTAATGGACTAACCTGTTTATACATACATGCAGGGCTTCCTCTGGGTCACTATTTTTTTTCTTAGCCCGTCACGTTCGCTACTCATCAGATTTTTTAGCCAGTATTATTTTTCTTTAGCCACACTTCCTTAGCGACCTAGACTTAATCTTTGTGATCATCAGCTGATTGAATAGTAGCAGTATCCGTATGATATTTGTTGGTCTCCAGCTATAATTTGTTTTTATCCGCCTTGATATAGCTGCTTGAATCAGTTTGGTCTCTTCCAGCTATATCTGGAGTTTATCCCAGTCTACATTTAGAACAATTGCCATCAAAGTAATGGACCAATGCTTGGCAGTGTTTTTGATTTTTGAAAAAATCAGTCCTTTTTTCAGTCAATCTGTGTAGGGTCCTAGTAAAATGCAAAAAAGATAATGCTATCAGAAAAATTTGAAAGTTGAATTCATTTAAATTCAGCATTAGGATCAGTACAGTGGAGTAACACAGTATGACAGGAGAAAAACAGACATTGTACACATCGGTACATATTCTGAAACATTTAATTACATGTTCTTGTAAAAAAAATAGATTATTGAAGCCGAAAGGTCAAGGGAGGTAACTTCTTTTACAGGTCCAACACTTTCTATATTCATCTCCCGCGCCAGCGGAAGCCCTGTACATGTATACTGTGTGTGTCAGCTTAAGTCATGCTACACGGAGACCATGTTGGCACTTGAACCAATTTCATGTAATGTTTCGTGGAGACCGATTATATAAAAACCGTTTCCTTCCACCATAATGCTGGCCACCCATTGTATCAGTGTACAAAATACAAGTATGTATTTATTTACTAACCGTGTCTTACAACACATCAGCCTAGGCCATGTTCAGACTTGAAACCATTTCAGGTGATGCTACAAGGTTATCAAGTATATGAACCAAATATAACAACCCCGTCTTAGACAGGTTTTATAGACATACTGTATATATACATATATGTATTGTGGTATGTGGTGAAGTTACTGCTTGTGCTGGTATGTTAGTGTGTTTCATAGTTACACTTATATTACCAGCTCAACCTTATACTGCAATCAGCCCCAGATAAAAATCTGCTAACCTTATCTGTAACATGTGATTTTAACAAATGCGGTTTTGTTAGTGCATTTAGGTTATTTTGTACCTGCATTTCAGAATTTTACAGCTCCAAGTTTTGATGATAAGGTGTTAGAAATCGTGGCAGTATTCGGCGGAGTCCAGATGGCAATGTCTCGTGTGTTGGAGTTTCAGCATCACAGGATAGCACAGGTGAGAACGGTTGAAGAATGGCAGTTAAGTGTGTTTCAATTATTAAGGGAATCTCTGTATCAGCAGATTTTGAGACTCTGAACAGTACTGCATGGTTCAGGGCAACTCAGTGACATGTTTAACCTATCTAAGAGGTCTGCCATGACCTAGTGGTTAGCATACTAATGCAGAACAATGACCTAAGAACTTCTCACCAATGTCATTTCGGTGAGTTTAAGTTCAACTCAAGCTGGCTTCCTCTCTAGTCGTACGTGGGAAGGTCTGTCAGCAACCTGCAGACAGTTGTGGGTTTTCTCCAGGCCCTGCTGGTTTTTCACCTACCATCCGCAGTCACATAAGTAAAATATTCTTGAGTAATCAAATAAATAAATAAACTCCAATGAAATAATAATATAAAATAAAAACTCTGAGGTGATCTTTTGTGGCTTTGTGACTGTGCTTCTTTAATGGTTTAGGAACATCACTTTGACAACTTGAAAACCAGAAGGTAAAAACTGTGAGCATAGTAGTAAAACACCTGCATGTGGCTTACTGTGATGCTATCTGTTCACAGTGTCGCACCCTGAAGATAACGATCATGGGGGACGAGGGTGTACCTGTACAGGTAGACGGAGAGGCCTGGATCCAACCCCCAGGGTACATCCGCATAGAGCACAAAAACAGGGCACAGATGTTAACACGCGATCGGGTGAGTAGCACAGTCGACTTTAAAAGTGAAAGTGAAACACTAGATGTCTCCGTGCTTGTGTCAACACCTTTTGCTCATATGCCTGGTAAAAGTGATGAGTATATTTACAGGCAATTGTATGTCCCAGGTATTTAAAGATTGAGGTAGGGTATGGAACATTTGAGTTCAGCTTATGCATGGTTGTGATGGTGAACCAAAATAATACCAAATAGAACATGTCCTTGTCTTAAATTTGACACCACTAAATTCACGTTGATTGTTTTTCAGTCTTTCGAAAACGTTTTGAAATCCTGGTCCGAAAAACAGAAGATGGATCGGCCAATTACAATTCAATCACAGTCGTTAAATGAAGAAGAGGCAGCAATTTTACAGAACTTCATCGAAGTTGCAACATTGTTAATAAAAAGGTAAGCCAAAGCATAACTATGAGATGGACGATGTTCAGAACTTGGGACTTGTTCAGCTGAAGCGTTATAGCCAATTGACATCTGACCCATAAATCTGATTGCTGTAATAGTCAAAAAAGTCTTATGTAAGGCATGAAAAAAGAAAAACAATTTAATAAATCACTGCTGTGTTGACTGTTTATTTGTTTGGCCTGTGTTTTACCCCATACACGCTCTGTCGACAAAGCGGATAAATGCTGAGATGATTTTTGTGGTTTGGAGGATCATACAGTAAATCCAATAGTTATGGGGAGAAAGCCCCAAAAGTAAAGAAGAAAATGCTGACTAATTATTGTTATATATACATTGCCAACAATCTGATGTATGAAATGCCATGTGATGAGATAAAAAGTGGAGATTTTGTTTTTGGTCTGTCCTCAGTGTCAAAGTGGCTGCTTTGAGCCACAGTACAGTAGAGCAGGAGTTATTTCCCTTGGCCACTCTTGCTTCAGACTGTTTGGATCGACTTTACCCCTCAGGAAGATTACTAGAGGTATTTCAATGACACTTTTGTGATTTCTTTCTTTTTTTTTTTTGGAATTTCAGTATT
This sequence comes from Liolophura sinensis, assembly GCF_032854445.1. Lineage (NCBI taxonomy): Eukaryota > Metazoa > Mollusca > Polyplacophora > Chitonida > Chitonidae > Liolophura > Liolophura sinensis. The sequence continues at coordinate 17,116,614 of NC_088306.1, forward strand.
TCTTTGCAGGAGATGCCGTACTATTCTTGTACATGAAGGCATACTGACAAAGTGCTGATTCTTTGTCAGCACTTCCAGTAGCTGTGTTTGTGTTTTAATTAGGGTGATGTGAATGGATCTTTGGTGCACAACTAGTACACTTGTTGCTGGCTTCTAGCTTTCCACTACCACTTTTCTTCATCTTCATCTGGTGAAATGAAGAACAGTACTGGAGTTTAAAGATTGAGCTCTTTTGTCACTAAAGGTAATCAGAGTCGTACAGTACATCATTTCACTTGTCATAAATGTCATACAACTTTTGTGGACATTGATTTACCGATCACCTGCTTCATCGTGCTCCAGAGGCAACAAATGACACCCCTTTTCTTCATGGACCTCTCAACTTCACAAACACTCAGCTCGTCAATTTTTCTTCATCGTTTTTCTACTGTAGATAACTTTTTGTGGGACTCAGACACCTGTGTTATAGTAAATGTAATCAGAAATAGTTACCTGTACATAATCTTACTGACAGGTCACATGATACAGTGGGACTTATTTTACCTTCAGTGATAAAAGTTCAAAATTGAAAGTCCGCGGTTTCTGTAGGCTGTGTAAATGGTGGCAAGCTAACTGGACAATTCTTGCAGGGTATCTACAATGTTTTCTGAAGGCCCACCTGAGTCAAACAGGCTGGGTAGTGGCCCACTATTTAGCTCACTGTGGAGATCATTTATTTTGGTTTTTACTGTTGTTGGATTTCTACATTTTTAACTTGGCATACCCTGAGCGTCGGTGCCCAGTAACGGTCAAAGCAAGTGTTAGGTTTGGTACATGTATTGCAAAAAGTACTGCATGCATTGAGCTCAGGGTTTGCACATATGTAGAGCAAAATAGCACGAGGGGCATATTCCACCGTCCATACAGTGTGTAAATATTAAATACTGTAAATTTACCAAGTTTAATAGGCACGATACAGTAAGTCAGGAATTACCAAATTCCTGACATAGTGTATTGTGTATTAGAATCACAATTCTAAGTTGAAGTTAAAAAAAAATGTTAGAGGTGGTATCTCAGAAAGTATTTTATGTATTGACCTGAAGATTTGACATGCGTATAAAGCACCAAGACACAAGGGAGATGTTCTCATCGCTGATGCTCTGTGTGCGTATTAACTACAGTAAATTACCAAATTCATGATTTCAGCTTTTTATGTATTGAGCCGAAGTTTTGCATTCATGTGTCTCCTTCAGGCAAGCTCTTTGTAGCCTTGGTACCAAATCTAAGTTGTGTCAATGCTGAGGATGTGAGGTAATCTATCTTACACGGGGGTGTGTTCATTTTTGAAGGACAGCTGTACATCTATAGTCAGTGATGTCAAACCAGTGACTGCCACAGTTTGGGTGTGGCCTCTGTATGGAAATAGTTAGTTCATCCTTGCAACAAGGAGGCACATTACATGCACTGTAAGAACTCCTTCGTCGTCATATGACTGAAAAATTGTTGGTACAACGTTAAACACCAGGCACTCACTCTTAAGACATGTGTCATGTGTTCAAAAAAAAAACACAAACAAACAAAAAACACCTCTTTTTGTGAATGCACCAAAAATGAAGAAGTTTTGATAAAGTGTATGCCCAGTGTTTTCATCTGAAGTTTGTTTAGAAACAAAAATCGAACTAAATGACTGTATTTATGTCGGTTTATGTTTGAAACAGATGGATGCCTCCGACATAGAAACTTATCAGGTCAATATCAACTCCTCTTCTTGTTGTTGTTACCTTGTGTTGTCTATTCTTGTAGACGTCGCTTACAGAAGGAGTTTAAACTTAGATAGTTTTCGATATTTGTGCACTTTGTGATAGATAGGCTGCATGTAAAAAGATTGGAACGATTGCCTCATTTATTTAGGCAGATGAAATCTTTATCGTCAGTGCACATGATCATACCACTGGTGGATTTTTTAGCTGTGGTTTGTGAATGAATGAACGCCACCTCGGCAATATTTCACCCACATCGTGGCGAGCTGTTGTTTGTGAGCACTGCTATAGTTACTATGGCCTGTTTAAGTACAGTGTGTATATTGGATGTCGATGAACATCGTGGAAGTTTTCTGTATTACCCATTCACTGTACGCACTTATTTCTGTTTCTGGAGTATTCTTTGTGGTACCCATGCACCCATAGCTAGGACTGTGTTGTGTAGATGTTTACATTATGAGTTGTTACATTGTTGTTCTCATAGCTCTGCTTAAGATTTTGACACATTGAATTAAGTTGTCACACTGCTATTGTCACAGTTTGGCTTTAGATTTGGTCAAGTTGAGTTCACTTATTACAATGTTCTCACAGCCCTGCTTTATTCTCCTCTTCTCTCTGGCCGTAAGTGGGAAGGTCTGCCAGCAACGTGCGGATGGTTGTGGGTTTTCTCCGGGCTCTGCCCGATTTCCTCCCACCATAATGCTGGCCACCGTCGTATAAGTGAAATATTCTTGAGTACGGCGTGAAACACCAATCCAATAATAAATAAATAATTCCCCTCTTTTACACATTTTTGTATCAGTATCATATTGGACGTTTCCCAGATATTTTTTCCCAGCACTACATTGGCACATGGATGACTTACAACTTCAGGAAATAACCGTTATCATTCCTCCAGTCACACCAGCTGTGTCAAATGATTTAACCTGTGTGGGGTGTGTAGGTCTGCCAGCAACCTGTGGATGGTCAGGGGTTTTCCTCCCACCGTAATGTTGGCCGCCGTCAAATACTCTTGAGCACGGCATAAAACACCAATCAAGTACGTGGGAAGGTCTGCCAGCAGCCAGCGGATGGTCGTGGGTTTCCCCAGGCTCTGCCCGGTTTCCTCCCACCATAATGCTGGCCGCCGTCGTATAAGAGAAATGTCCTTGAGTATGGTGTAAAACACCAATTAAATAAATAAATAAATCAATCAAGTAAATAAATAAATAAATTAACAAATGTGGGGAGAAGGGTTTGGAGATACTGCTGAGCAGTTGTTCCTGTTTTCTGTGTACTACAGGGGCCACTTTCACAAATATACTTGTGATGTCATCACACACAAAGGACAACAGTACATTAACAGTGACATACAAAATATCATACGACAAATGTATGATAAAAAAAATGTTGTAGGCTGATTTGTGAAACTGGGCCCTGAGCACTAACTATGCTTTCTGTTTTCTTGATATCATTACATGTCCAGTTTAGCCCTCTGCATCTAAGCTTGTCGTGAGTGACATTTTTATCGGAGATGAACGTGAGTGAATGTATAGACTATATGCCAAGTTTCAAGGCGACCCTGTTTTCTTTTTGCAGCCGACTCCTCGTAGCCAGGTGATAGAGTTCATCCTCAGTGTCAAGTCCCTGTACAACGACACAGGTGTCTTCCTGGCTGATAAGGCCACTGTACTGGTAAGCTTGCCCGGATATAGCCCAATAGTTAATTCTGTATAGAGATTAACAAAGAAATAAGGGCAAAAATCTTTTCACATTTCCTAAGTGGCATTTGTGGTGTAACTTACAGTCTCCTGGTAGGATATAAATCCTGCCATCCAATCACTCCTCAGAGCACCTTTTCTAAAAGCAGTAGAATTGCCAGAATCAGCATGAACAACTTCGTCATGAGTGAAACTTTGGGCCATTTACCATATATACTTTATAGCCAATCAGATAAAGTGATGTGTTTTAAATTATTCTGTAGTTTTCCATGGTCATGTTAACCAATAAAACATAAAACTGTCACGAATACTTATTTTATCATCTGTCTTTTTCCTCGTTGTTTTAGCCAATAAATCCGGAGGTCCAGGACAAGCTGAACTCAGCGCTGGCTCAGACGGAGGTGGAGTTACGAAAGGTGATGGACATAGCAGGCGTGTTACAAGCCCAACAGTTCAGTCAGTACCCAGCCCATACAGATGAGGTGAGAAGAACACAGAAATACTAGTGCCCCCTCACACAACCCACCCATGCTGAAACTGAGTAAACTTTCCAAAACAGGGCTCCATTTTCAATAAAATATTCCCACAAATCCAGGTTACAGGAATAATGTGGATTCCTGTGAAAACACAGTAAAAAATAAAAAAATTACTTCAATGATATCTTGGATACACCTTTATATAAGAACAATTTCAGCATAAAGGATTCAAAACTCAAATTTCCGTATGTTGAAGTTCTTGGATTCTGCCAAATTCCGATTAAAAATTTACCCAGCTAATGTCTTCCAAGTAAAGTCTCAGAGACAGATTCCATAAAGCCATTTCAGACTTAATTCAGAATTTAAAATGCAGTGTTAAAGCTTCTTTTTCAATTTTAGAAATTAAAATTTCGTACATCTTATCAATGTTATCTTTAGACAAATTTGTCTAAATTTCAGTACTGGAAACTGAGCATTGTGGAGAGGTGTAGAAGTTTCACTTGAGTCTCAAACGCCTTTATTGAATCGATCCCAGATCGCTGTCAAAATCTACAACAACAATCCAGCCTAGAGTACAAGCATTGGACTTCAAGTAATTCACCACAAAAAAAAAAAGACAAACAAACAAACAAACAGGTGCTTTTAGATATTGGTTTCTCTGGTTTTTCTGCTGACACTAACTTTTTTACCTTCAACTACACTTCATCAAATGGAATGGGTGTGGTATACATTCCTTGTTAGTCACTGTCTGTGTTTGTTTTTTTCATTTTCAGGTGGCCTTCGTGGAACACAAACACCACAAGAAAGGCAAATTAAAACAAGTGTTTGGCAAGATTAAAGGTCGCAGCAAGGAGAAAGATCGTGATTCTGGGAACATTCCACAAGGTGAGATGTTATACGTGTGGACATTGTGGGTTTTAGTCTACATTATTGCTGTGTATCCATGTTTAATGTGTACTTACGCTATTTGTCCATGATTTCAGTATAAAACATTTCTATTTTTCAAAGATATCAGTATAAAACCTGTCCATGATTCCAGTATAAAACATGTTTGTTTTTCCATGATCTCAGTATAAAACTATTTTTCCATGATTTCAGTTTAAAACATGTCTATTTTCCCATGATTTCCATATAAAACATGGCTAATTTTCCATGATTTCATCATATCATGGTTATTTTTCCATGATTTCAATGTATAACATGGCTATGTGTCCAGGTTTTCAGTTTGTATCAGTACTATTTTTCCATGATGTAGCACGTTACCTGTTTTTCTTTTATCCATGCTTCCAGTGTATAATGTGCACCACTGGACGAGTGAGGAGGTGGGCTTGTGGTTAGAAAGCCTTGGGCTTAGCGAATACAAGAACTCGTTTGAGAGCCACGATATACGAGGGTCAGAACTCTTAGCATTGGAGCGAAGGGACCTAAAGGTGAGCATGATTAAAGACTAATATCTCATGAGGAAATTGCCCTGTTCAAAAAACTGTTATATACATATAGGTTTGATAGGGATACAGAATTGGCGCGGATGATAGGTGTAAAGCCTGGCAAACACAAGAGCTTCACCCAACTCAACTCAGTTGATTTTACAGAGTTAATCCCAGTTCAGTGATGGCCATATGACTTTAAGATTGATCGGCATACAATATGGTACAATAACACGAGTACATATGACCCCACACAACACCCGAGTTGAGTCTGAAGCTCCTGTGAATGCCGAGTTGAGAGATAAGCTTGTCCAGGCTAAGTTTCAGTTAAGCTGAAATTTAGGTATGGCCAAGTGTGGCTAAGACTGCAGGCCCTAGTTCTGGAAATCCTGTCTCCACTTTAGCCAGTCAGCATCAGGGGCCAATTCCTCGAAACCATTTTTTGACTTAAATCAAAAAATTGAAATTTTTATCAAATACAATCAAATAAATAAATAAATAAAACTTTTTGTGATTAATCAGACTTGTTTGTAATGATTTATATTTTTTCCATTTCTGTAGGACTTGGGCATTTCCAAAGTAGGTCACCTGAAGCGAATACAGCATGGGATCAAAGATTTAATAACTCGAAGTGCAGCTTACGAACGTGCGACAAGCGGAAGCACGTGACAACAGCACTCCTGACTTACCTCCCCTTTTTTAAAGTAGTCCACTGCAGTATCTGTGATAGTCTCTCTATGACTTCATTGTAAAGGGCAAGGTTGTGGCGTCAGGTAATACAGGGTCAAGGTCATGGCCTTGAATGACCTCAATTTGAGATGGAAGCAAAAAGCCAAGATTAGGGTAACCATTGTAACAGCACAGGTGAAAAAATTGCTTTCTGTCATTTACGGATGACAAAGATACTTTTTTCTATTCTTGGCTCTTAAGGGAATTGTCTTTCTGAGTGACAGTTTGTGTGTGTTTCTTTGGAGTTTTTTTTTTTTTTAAGAAAACTACACTGAAATAAGGCTGTCAATGTGACTTAAACTCCTCTTTGGGAGAATTAGATGCCCTTTTTCGGGGATGGCTGTTTTCCTACTGGAGAATGGGGATTACGCTGGAGAAAGGCTGGTTGCTTGTTGTTAGTTTCCCATGTCTTGTGGCTGGTTTCCTGCTACTGCAGGCTGGTGTCCTGACTTTACAAACTGGTTGCCTGAATCCGCGTATCCTTTTCTTGGATCTTGGCGGAAATGTAACATTGATGTTTTCCTGACAGAATCTCAGGTCCCCAAGGGAGACAACGCCCTGAGGGGGCATGCATCAAGTGAGGAGCCTTGGAAACATTCTGACCACACCACCACCACCACAACCATCCCACCGCCGAAAGTCTCATGGCTGCAAGAATCCTTACTGATTCTCTCCAGTGTTTCAATGCAAGTTTTTTGTCTCAGACACCAAAGATGTAAGGAGGCAGCTTTTCTATTATTATACATCATGTCTCTGAGGGCCTCGGTATCTCTGCAACCTCACTTCTTTGTGAGGCAATTTTAAAAAACAGGAAGATCAGCGTTCCTTTTTCAACTCCAACAGACTGTAATTACCCACAAACTTGTTTTGCGAGGTTTCCTACCAGAATTGACTGATCTTGATGCTTTTGTGATTAATATTCTTTTATTTTTTTTTATTTTTTTGATCTTAAAAAAAAAAAAAAGGATACGTGTACTTCATTTACTGTGTCCATGACAACCAAAACCAGTGTCTATCTGTGTTGTTAGACTAGTTATCTTCTTTTGAATGCAATTTGTGGGTTGTGTCCCCTGAGATGGCAAAACTTATTTTCTGCCTCTCAAACTGTCTTCCTTTATATTAAGTGTAATCTGACACATGTTTGTTACCTGGGAACCTTTACTTGTCTCTTGTAAGATCAATCTTTATAAGTGTTCTGTGAACCCATACGACCTGATGGGGATACTGGACAATTGACAGTTTGAATATTTGCATGTTATTCCAGTGGCAATATGTATTTAAGCATTTGATGTACGTATGTATGTATGTATGTATGTATGTATTTTTGTATGTTCAAAGTGTAGTTTTTTCATTAACTTATTTGTCTGTTGATAATGTTATGAAATTCTTTCATAGTTGAGATGTGTGAGTGTGGGTGATGTGGAAAAACAAAAAAAGTGAAGTGATTGAAAATATTTCATAAGATATTGAAAAAAAAATTGAATGTGTTGTATATGTATTTTTTTCGAATGTTCGCTTATTTTGTACAACCATATTTTGAAAAACAAATATCACATTACAAGCTCTTTCTTACTTGTGAAGACTCTACATTTTATACAGCCATTTCTACACATGGGTTTTCTACGGTTGTTGTTGTCGTTGCACGGTAGTCTCTTGACTCGGTCTTATCTATCATGTTTTAGACAGTATAAATAACCACTTGGCCAAGTTGGTGTTTTAAGTGAAAATCAAGGTGCGCACATGCTTGATAAACTGCAGTTTATTTTTCTTGACAGATTATTGTTGACTCTGTGTTTGACAGCCCGAATGCATTGTCCAGATTTTATTCTTGTCTCTATCTAGGGTGTCGTCTCAGGTGAATATTGTCAGCTGCTTTCCTCGGACAACACAAATACACATGAATTCAGCAAGACCTCATGATTTATACTGTGTTATAGAAGTTATATCAACTTCCAGTATTCTTTCCCGCATTCTGTAAAACAGTCTCGATGTGGGAGATCATGTGATCAACCAACCATGGGTGAAAGCAAGATGGCCAGCCCGTGATTAAGCCTCAGTGTGTCATAAGTAAACCATAGTTGTTAAAAAAAAACAAAAAAACTGTCACGTTAATAGCTCTACAGAAATACTCAGACCATCTAAAAAGCTGAAAGTTACACAAAGCCAACGAATACATTGTTGCTGACAGTGATTGAAAAATAGACATTTTTCTATGCTGTTATATTAGGGGTATAATTTTTTCGTCCACACCGACTGAGATCACATAGTCTCTGGCTTGCGGGACGTCTTATGTTGTTCGACGTAAACAGTTGTCCTCTCTTTTTGACAGTTAATTCTCACTGCTTTGTAAACCTGCCCGTTATTGTTAATACCGTAAACACGGCGATGGTTTTCTCTGAAACTGACTGCTATCGAATTAGTGAAATTTTCTGCCTTAAATCACAATGATATATATGTATACACTGCAGATGGTCGTGGGTTTCTCCCGGGCTATGCCCGGTTTCCTCCCACCATAATGCTGGCCGCCATCATATAAGTAAAATATTCTTGAGTATGGCGTGAAACACCAATCAAATAAATAAGTAAATGCATATATAGATATAATAAATAATAAATAACAAAAAGTCTTTCTAGATTGAAAAAGTTTAAAGTACATCCTGGTATTGTTTTTCTCAAACTGTTGCAACGTTTCTGTTGTTTGCTGTGATTTCCCTGTTCCTGTCATGTGTTGTGTATTGTGCTTTTCCTACTCAACACTTTTGTATGCTAATTGAAGGAAGTTAATGCTGCATTTCATACATGTAACCGGTGAACTTTTTCTAACAATTTTCTACCCTTGTTCATCCATATTTATGCAAATATGAAGTGTTATGTTGTTCAGGCTTGTCCTTCTTGTTGTCATGGTGACAGAGCCCTGTTGCGGTTGTGTTTCATGTTTTTCTTTTTTTTCCTTTTTTTCCAATTAGTTTTTTTTTGAGCTGCAATAAGCAGCTCTGTAAGATAAGAGTCAAATTTTTGACATTGTCTTTGAACATTGGTCATTCACTTAACCTAGGTCCTAGGTGTAAGATAACAACATTTTTGCCACATATGCCGGTTTTGTCAATTTTTGCTGGTTTGTATTTTTGGTTATACATTTATCTTAAAAACTTGATAAAATGCACATACTGTACATGTAGCAATCTGATTTTCAGAGCCAACATATGTTCATTTAGATTCGTTATGGTTCAAAAAATTTGTAAAATGTAGACTGAAGTACTTCTATGCTGTAAACTTTATATTCAGCGACATTTTCATACATGGTGAGGCATGGTTTTTTGCGTGTATTTCATAGAAATATTGGAGGCTTATGCCATACTCTGCCTTTCAGTGTTAAGTGTTTGTTGGAATTTGCATGTTTGATTAGTGTGTATATCAAAACATGTTACTCCTTTAATTTATTATTGTAGTAGAAATAGAAAGCTTTATTTGTATCAGTTTAACTTAATTTTATGTTGCAGTAGTCCCATTTATAGTTTGACTGGTGCTTTTTGTCATGGTCAGTATTTTTCATGGCAAATTTTCTGTCAGACAAATTTACTTTCACATTGTTTACATTGTGATACATTTGTATAAAATTTGATAGTGTTTTTTTTTTTTTTAGTAACATCTGATGGCTTTACAAGAGATTTTTATATTAGATGATAGATTGAGCTCCCCTTGGTGTACAACTCCACTGGAGGGCAGCATGCATTAGCTTTGAAGTGACACCGCCTTGTGGCCAAGGGGAGATAATACCATTTAGCGGGACTGGTGTTAATGAAAGCTGTCTACAGATATTATTGATTCTCACTACTCATGCAAATATTTATGACATTCCAACATAGGTCATGGAGAACGGAGACACCTAACAAGTAGTAGTCTCCATTTTCTAGTCCTGAACGACTTTTAATAACTGTATCACTTGATGATCATGGCATACGTTAAGATTGTGCACTTTTGCCTCCTGTAGATATGTGAAGCTGTTGGGTGTATCTGTAGCGGCGACATGAATTGATGACACACATCCCTTTATTCTCAAACGGTTTACAGTGAAACTCCCATGTCTACATGTATGTAACCATTCGTGATGAGACCTGATGAAAAACCTGTCCTGTTCTATTCAAATTTTCACTCGCTTTTATATATTTTTGCTACTGTTCATGAATTCGTTATGTCAAAACTACATGACAACCAATGAACCAATCAAATGACTGCTCTGTGTGATATCACATGTTGCTTTTTTGACATGTATTTTTTTTGTTTTGTCTTTTTGTCAAGCACATAGCGATTCGTTGAAATGTTTTGATGTGCATGAGTGGACTGTCTCATTTCAAATCTTTAAGAAATTGTGATTGGTCCAAGTATCATTCACCTGCTTCTTTGTGACAGGTGTGTTTCATTTTTCCTGGGCTGATCTAGTGTTCAGTAAGGTGTACATGAGCTTTTTCTGAATTGTACTGATATCTTTTGGATCAACATTTGTACCAATACTGAATTTTTCATGAAAACTGTTCCCATAGAAGACGATAAAGCATTGATCATAATATTATTGGTGATACATGTAATCAAAATATATGTGAACAGGCCTATATTTTGTCTTGTTCAATCGTTGATGTCATCATCGGTATCCAGGGTTAAATAATATAGATCCTATCACCCCTGAAGTGAGGTGATTACCTCACAGATTGTCAACAGTGGGCAAGCTTATTTTACTTGGTAGGGGGTGATTGGTGAACGTGAAGACATATGTGCTCTATTTTGATACTCCAAACTGTAATCTGTACAGGATTCATTGCTTTTGAGATTTTTTTTGTCTCCTGTTTACCAGTTCACTGTAATCAGCTTTTTCTGCTTTTTTTTTTTACTTCAGAGTTGTGAAGTTACTGATGTTCTATGGCTGTTTTTCATTTTCTGTCATGTAAGGGGCCCATCAGAGTACTGCGTAAGGCAGTTGTGTTTTGTCACTGAAGCAATGTCAACGTGGTATCTTTGTCTGGTACCTTTAGTGAAGCAGGTTGTTTTTGTTTCCCACACATACTGACAAAACAAGTGGTTTTGATGTCTTTTTTCTGTTGGTCTGCAGAAGATTGTTTCTTAACAGTTCTATGTTGCCTCAGTGTTTTCTCAGCAGTTACGTCTGTTGCCGCAGCAGCTAATTGTTGCCGGTCAAATGTATTGTACCCACTTATTCAGTTGTTGGCGATCGGCCCTTGGCTTTCTGAGCAACCAGATGTTGTTGATGTTGCTTTTACACTTTATTGAAATGCATCTGCTGTTTCAACAGCTGAAGCATGTTAAGGGTTGTCGTGGCTGATGAGATGTCATGTTTGTCAGATTGTTTGCACATTTTCATCTCCTCAGAACATGTAAAATATTTGATAAAATTCAATTAAACCACCTATTAAAAAGGATGCATGCAAATCAGGTAGACCCGAGGAAAATGGACAGAAATGTTGTGAATCTTGGCAGACATCTAAACACATTGAAATTCAACAGCATTGATACTATTCACCCAATACATTTAGTGGTAATGATGGTCAAGTTTGTTTTTTTTTATTATTGAATAGCTAAATAGAAAACAGTCTAGCTGTTTTTACTTAAAATCCCACCGATAGAGCTGGTAACTATACCAATCGAAAGGCCACACCTTTGTAAGGTAAAGTGATATGGCACCAATGAATCAAAACATTTGATAAGACTTACAGGAATTCCACGAAGTCCTGTGTTCTTCACTGCATTCTATATTTGGTAAAATATGCTGCATTTTCTCTATGTTTCAAGTACTGTAATTCTTCAACCTCTTTGCGTGTTGGAAGGTATTTATTCAAGCATATTCTGAAAGCAGCATCCTGTGTAGACTGATAAAATAACATTTTTTTTTTGTGAAGCACTGAAACTGGAAAATCCAACCAATATAGTTTTGTCTCCAAAGTCAGCTTTAAAATGTGCATAAATTGCGCTGGAGGTTGCTCTTTCATATGCGAAAAGGTTGAGGAATTGGGTTACTTGTAAAGCCGAGACTCCTTGTTTCACACCTTGCAGCAGACAATGTAGCACAGTGTGATGCTGGTGTTGATTATGGTTGATTACAGTTGCCCACGGAGTAAAGATATTTTGATTCTCTCATCCCCAAAATAAATGTCCTATATTTTGGTCCTGTATCTCCAAAATAAATGTCCTGTATTTTGGTCCTGTATCTCCGAAACTAAATGTCCTGTATTTTGTCATGCATTCCCACTGGTAACCAGTGGAAGTCCCACACATCAGTGTCTCTATATACCAGTAATGCTGGGAAAGTCAAAGCTGATTGTTTAGCACATTTACATGTATTAAGTATTTTCACGTCACACCTTATAATTACTGATACCGGTACTGCCCTTGATCACAGATCAACAGCGTCAAATACTTATCCGTGGATTTAGTTTCCTTGGAAAATACGCACGAAAACAAGCTCTTTGGCTTGTGAAGAGCTAGCCAGAAAAACTGAATATATAGTATTCATGAATGAATATACGCAAACTTGACATCAGCGGATATTACATTGTATTTCTACAACAGTTTTGTTATCTTTTCAAATGATCACGATTCTGTAACTAACTGTCAATCAAGTATTGTTACAGCTAAATGAGTTATTGTTGTTGCATGTATCATGGTACGTAACTGGACCGTTAACAAAACACAAGTTCCTGGCTGATGGGGAACACCCGTCTACTTACATGGCTACTTGATATCTATGTCACTATAAACCTCCCACAGTCTTTCATGGTCTGTCGTAATGGCGGTCTTGTGTGGAATGATATTTGGCCATGGAGAGACGGAGAGATAAAAAAAAAAAAAAAGAGACCTTCTAACACTCTTTGCCTTAATTGAAAACCTTTTTCTTCAAACCTAAGTATTGTCACAATTATATATCATTGACTGTTTTTTCTGAAGGACTTTTCATTGTATGTTGTTGTTGTTAGAATCATGTCAACAAGAGATGATAGTTCAGTATGTGTTACCATAGAGATGCAGAATGAGTGACACTTTTGTAATCTCTGCACACAAAGAGAGGGGACGCCATCTCAAGCAGGATGATGAACAAAAACTGTTCCCTTCTCCAGGTTTTACCCGCTCCTTAATGTGATCCTCTTGACTTTCCATGGAGTTTTTTCAACGATAAAATCTATTTTACATTGGATGTAATTTTTCCATTGTTCATTAAACATTTGTATGCACTTGGTGATGTTGTTCATTTTAGTTCTTGTTTTGTTCTTGCTGGGATAGTCTGACTTGCGTTTTGACATCCACTCGACGCCTAACTGGGATCATATGGCTAAAAATATACTGAGTGGTTTTTATATCTACCCCTGGCAGCCTTGTTATAATGTATGCTTCCAGCCAGAAGGTGTTTGATTTCATCCACACATGATTAACATATCTAACCAGTATACAATATATATATTGTATACTGGTTTCCCACGCTTCATTACAAAATACACTGTGGCTGGTTTCCCACACATCATTACAGTACCAGTACTGTGTGACTGGTGTACCCACGCTACAGTACATTCAGATGTTTTTCCCACAACACATTACCATACATGTGCAAAGATGAAAGCAGGCAAGTTATAGATATCTCACAATGGCCAAATTATATTCAAAATTCAGTTAACTTCCTCAAATCTCCCAACAATTTCTGAATGAATCATGAAATTTTCACCACCGCCTGTGGATGGTTTCCCACACCACATATTAAAGGAGTACATTGTGACTAGTTTCCAAATCTCAATAACACTGGTATGATGATGGATTCACACACCTACACACAGTAGTGCAATGATTGGTTTCCCACAGCTGGCAAAAATGCTGTCGCTGTGAGTTGAAGTCCAGTTCATGCTGGCTTCCTCTCCGGCCGTAAGTGGCAAGGTCTGCCAGTAACCTGCGGATGGTCTTGGGTTTCCCCTGGGCTCTGCCCCATTTTCTCCCACCTTAATACTGGCCGCCGTTGTATAAATGAAATATTCGTGAGTACAGTTTAAAACACCAATCAAATAAATAAATAACAGCTGGTAAAAATGCCCAACCCATCCCCACAAGATCCGCTGACCACTTATTATCACCAAGACCCCCAGAAACGTTGATAGTGGAGAGTAAATGAATTCGCTGTCCAAGGAATATGGCCTTACACTGCCATAATGGACATCGTCACACTCAAGAACGGTTTTATTTTTAATTTTTGAATATACAAAATACAACAAAAAGTCATCCATGTACTGAATGACTTCCATTGAGCTGTTTTGTGAAGCAGTTGTAATAACCAACACGTGCAATAATTTCAAGTGCAAGACATTGTCGGTATACCTCACCATAGTAAATGTGCTAAGCATAGTACTGAGATTCTTAGCCTGCTTTTAGTGTATTTCTCGTGGTGCAGGGAGTGTTGACTGCCATTCCCATAATGAAACCACACAAACCCGACAGCAAGTGAACAGCCTAAACTCAGGAAATGAACATTCTGTACAAAGGTGTGTCTTCAACAGACTAGAGCAGTGCTCCCAAGTGCGTTGGATGTGATGCCCAGCATGGCATCAGACATCTTGGTTGACTGTGTAGACTTTGCCCATGTTCGGCAAAGATTATAGTCAACTATATATGATTTGTCACTAAATATTTGAGGGCCATTGGCCTGTATCATAAAATATAAATTTTAATTGCCATAAATATTTATAGACAAAAAGTTACATACATACAGTTTTCTATATACCCCATTTTTAAAAATAGGCCAGTTTTCAAGTTTTAACTGTTTTGTTTTTTTTCTTATCTGATTTTAAACATGTCCAAACATTTGTTTCATTTTTGAGGTTTTCACTACCATATCGAAAACCTCAACCGCCTAGTGTCTTTTCGAGATATAACCGATGTGGCTTTAAGCCATAATCATTCATTCACTAAACAGACTAGAAATCTTCATATCTCATTCCTAAGCTGAAATAAGCAGCAGGACAATGGCAACAACCTGCATCAAATATTTTGACAGGATCCCAACTGCTACAGGACAAAACTGCTAAGTGAATAACATTGTAACTTAATAATGTGAACAGATGGATAATTTGCCATTAAGACCTGCACAACTTAAGTTATTTCCAGGCTTGCATTCAACATTTCGTTTCAAGTTCATCCATCTTCCTGGGCAATATGAGAATGTTTGCATTTGAACCAGATATTGGATTGTTCTCTATTTCAAAAACTTCACCTTTAGGTTTGATTGATCACATTACACTTGAGAATTTTCCATTTGCACAGTAGCAGTCGATTTTATGGGTGGAGGAAACTGGAGTGCCCAGGGTAAAGCACCAACCTTATAAATAAGCACACCATATTGTTGGAAGACAAGTTGTCTTCAGTGGGTAAGAGACACCATAAAAAGCTATGCAAGCATAGTCAATCACTTGGCGTCACTCCCACGAACAGTGACAACTCATTTCCACTATTCTCCTTTCATTATCTCTCCCAAAATGTTCAAATGTCAATTCTGTCAGAATAGTGTCTGAGACACCCCCTGGTTAAACCTATGTAGAGAGCTCTTGAATATGCGAATTCCTTGCCTTGCACCTTAAGACAAAGGTCAGGACTATAACTACTTGGATACAGTCCCCTCCCTCGCTCAGTCACAGGGTTGAAGGAAATCATTCCTCTACTGACAGTAGTCAAGACCACTTCAGCAGTCACGGCACAACTTTTGACAATTGTGCACTCAAAGTCAGCAGTTTAATATTTTAAGTTCATGTTTATACAACAATACCTCAGTTTTTAAAGTTGTCTTACGCCACACCTTTTGTTGCAATCAACTTTCATGTTGCCAAAAACTCTTGCATAATTTTTAATTGCGTCCTTCAGCAAATCGTAATTGTAGCACTATAAAAACAGTGGACATGCAGTCTTTCAGAAATTCAGGCAGACAACAGCTGTTAAAGTTAAATAATTTTTTAATACACCTAGGACTTTGTTGTACTTCACATGAAATGTGAGCCTCCAAGCTGAGTATCAACAACAAATACAAAGTCTTTACAGTCCGGGTGGCCATGCCAGAAGAGGCACCTCCGCATGTGCAACGCAGCACGCGCGACACCAGGGGAGCTTTAACACGCTCCATGCCAACCCACGGCAAGTTGTTTAATTTATACAATAATGAGAAGGGCTGGATAATAATGAGTTAATTGCGACTACAAATAGTTTTTTTTTTCAAGAAGTAAAAGCTGTGCTCTCGATAGACCTCAAAACCAGATGTACATTTACATTAAAAGTTAAACCTGTTAGGTATTGAGAAATAGACAATTAGTAAATACAGACATACAACACAGTGGTTTTCGTTAGCGCCTCCTGCTCACTAACTGAGAGGGATTCCCTTTAGCACTGTAGCAGTGAAAGGTCAGAGTTCATTGGAACTGTGTACTCCCGTCTTTGGCACTACAACATGCGTCCGCAAAATGCTCCCCTCCTCCAACGAACACCACAGAAGTCTTCACTACAGCAACAAATCTGACAAATAATGCACAATATATAAAGATGTCTCGTGACCTCTTTTTTTTTTTTAAGTTCAGACCCAGCAGGGTCAAAGTTCAGGCCAATCTCTCGTGGACCTTTAGTACTGCGAGTCATTCACACTCGTGTCACATCGGAATTCACATGGAACAAGGCAGGTCAGAAAACCGGGAAGAAATCGCTGCTTCAAAATCGCCTGGTATCCTGTGAATCTGCGGCAGATGCTAGGGAGCGTCGGAAATGAAATCGCAATATCTCGGGTCGTCTATATAAGATCGGCAACATTCATGGGCATCTCCTCAATAGCAGTGTTATAAAACTGTTCAATATCGTGTAGAGTACGGATGTCATCCTGAGTGACGAAGTTCACCGCCACGCCTTTACGGCCAAATCGACCGCCACGGCCAATTCTGAAACACACCACCAAAAGAACTGAGTTTCATGCAATGAAGCGACTTCATTTACCTTAAAATCCACAATAGATTTGAGGACTGCTGTTACTACGGGGGGTGGGGGGGTGCCGGGTTTGGGGGGTGAGGCATTTTATGATTTATATGAAAACTCCAAGCGTTATGAAATGTCTCAAGTTAAACTTTACAGGTGCAATTTGTCACATATTTGGGGTATTACTGGAACTGTAAAAATGGAGAGATATATTCTAGTTCTTGACTAGAAATACTCACCAAAATATTTAGGACTAAAGCTTTACAAACAGTAAAGCACTCCTTTACCATTGAGAATAGTTAATCCTCAAGACTCACCTGTGGATGTAGTTTTCCCTGTTGGTGGGTAAGTCATAGTTGATGACCAGCGACACTTGCTGGACATCAATCCCCCGAGCTAGCAGGTCAGTAGTGATGAGGACACGACTAGAGCCGGAGCGGAACTCTCGCATAATCACATCACGTTCCTTCTGATCCATGTCGCCGTGCTGCATAGGAAGAAAAACAAGAGAGGCTACTGTTAATATGGAGACAAGGTGATTTAGCAAGGTCAAGATTTGACTCAAAAAATCATCAGAATTAAGTACATCCACCTTTAAATTTAAATTACCACTTATGCTGGAACTAAAACTTCTATTTTTTTTTTTTCCAGGACGGACACGTGAATCTAAAAACTTTATCTCAAGGATGAGCTCCTCACACCAGGGCTAGAGCTTACCATAGCAGACACGGTGAAATCACGAGCCTGCATTTTCTCCAAGAGCCAGTCGACTTTTCTACGAGTGTTAAGGAAAATCACGGCCTGTGTGATGGTGAGAGTCTCGTACAAGTCACAGAGAGTCTCCAGTTTCCATTCCTGAGCAAGAAAAAAAAAAACAAAACAAAGTTTTTCAAATGGTTGCTGGAGGTTTTGAGAAATTGTACTACCTTGTTTACAGGATAAGAGGGTCTTGCACGTGTATGTGTGTACACATTATTAAAACTTAACCTAATGATCAGTTCCAATTTGGCCAAGTATTTTTCAGAGGTTACCATATGGTATTAGTTTGTAATTGGAACCGGTCTTCTAAACTGCATAAAACACACACACTCTTTTTTTCTTCTAGTTTTTCACCCTCCAAACAGCTGCATGGGGAAGAGCAAGTCACATGAAATATTAATGTATCGTCAGTTCTAGGTGTAGCATAGCGCAAAGCCCACTGACCTCTTTCTCCACCTGTACGTAGAACTGTTTGATACCCTCCAAAGTCAGCTCTTCCTTCTTGACAAGGATTCGCTTGGGTTCTCTCATGAACCTCTTGGTGACCTCGAGTACATCCACAGGCATGGTAGCCGACAGCAGGATCACCTGAGCAACACAACAGGAAATTGATCACAATCAGGAGAGACAATCAAACATGCCACTTTGACACAGTTATACACATACATTTAAATCAAAAACTAGTTAGATTTCACTCTGGAACAAAAATACTTTTTTTTTTTAAAAACAATGGAGATATTATTACTTTCTCACATGTTTCTAGCTTTACATATCTTAACTCATCAAATTTTGTAGATCAAAATTACGCCAAATCATAAATCTTTGTGTTTTTACGGTATACCATAACTGAAGATGGCAGGGCTTACCCTCTTCCTGAACAATTCATTACGTGGTTGGGCAAATCATGTACTTATTTATTAGATTTATGAATTAGGTTAGTGATGAATTGACAGTTGCCACCAACTCTACGACGATAAGTTTGAAAGGTGAATTTTAATTGCTAACCTGAATGCTCTGAGGCATAAATCTGAAGACATTTTAATTGCTAACCTGAATGCTCTGAAGCATAAATCTGAAGACATTTTAATTGCTAACCTGAATGCTCTGAGGCATAAATCTGAAGACATCATAGATCTGATCCTTGAATCCTCTGGACAACATCTCATCAGCCTCATCGAGAACAAAAATCTTGATGTGCTGAGTGCCTGAAACACAAGGCATAATTAGTTAATTATTGGGAATTTGTTAATGTCCTGAAAAAATGTTCATGTTTAGTATGAACTTTGCCCAACTAAATGCCTTTGTTTTTTATTTATATGATTTGATTGATGCTATCATCAAGAACATAACAACTGAGGTCAATTTCATGGGTGGATGAAACAGGAGTGTCACCTACCTTTGGCACATTACAGACATAACAATCCCTTGTACGATATGCTAACATGCGCACCATAATGGAGAAGTGGTCTAAAACAATTGAAAGGCAAGAGCCCATTCTTAATCTGCTGTTTGTCACAGCAGAGCTTAGACTGTGTTGCGAGACTCACCGAGGACTTTCCTCTGGATCATGTCATGTACGCGGCCTGGCGTTCCCACCACCACGTGGACACCCTGCTGCAGCTTGTGGATGTCCTCCTTAATGTTTGTGCCCCCAATACAGGCGTGGCACTGGGCGCCCATGTAGTCCCCAAGGGCAATCACAACTTTCTTAATCTGAAAAGAGGAATCATTATGCGCTGCAATTATTCTGTGTCCCCTGGTAAGGAACCAATTATCAACAACTTAGATTTATGATATCAAGAGCTTACTTGAAATTTTACATATTCATAACTCATTTGAAACTTTATCAGTAGAATCAGAAACTCAGCAGAATTAAAACTGATCTATGTGTAGCTCTAAATTATGCCAGGGTGACATTACAGCTGACCAGACTTTTTTTTATTCCATTAAGAAAATATCACACTCCAGCCTTAATGTGAACTAATAGAGTATAGCTTGAGTGTTGCTGTAAGTTTCTAAACGACAGTTTTCCCCGAGGCAGCTTACCTGCTGTGCCAACTCTCTGGTGGGGGCTAGCACCAGAGCCTGGCATTCCTTAAGGTCCACATCTAGCTGCTGTAGGATGGCTATAGAGAAGGTGGCAGTCTTCCCAGTGCCAGACTGAGCCTGGGCAATGACATCCTGACCTGTACACACAAATTCAGGGTTAGGGTTTCATGACATATTCAAATACATTTTACACATGACAGCTATCAGGTTTATAGGTGGTGAGAAGACTGCCCTTTTGCCTTGTATCTGACAGCCACAGATTAACCTGAGGACTAGAATAAAGCACTTATCCTTACTGCTCAGTGACAGATGCCTGGAATCAACCACTTATCCAGACTGCTCAGGGGCAGATGCAAGGCTTTATTGAGTAAGCACACCCAAGCAAATTAACACTGGCCTTTCTACTCTAAGAGCTCACGACAAGAAACATGCTACTTCTGACGAGTTTCCACAAACCATGGGTAAATTCCACATGGACAACTTTGCCTCAGTTCAAAATTTGAGATGTGGTTTTTTTTGTTTTTTTTTTAGCAGATTCTGTCAAAATTATGTTTAAACAAGCCTGATACAATTTTAGATCTCTCACGCTAATGAACTAAGAATTATAAAGAATTCCGAAAAACAATTAAAATCACTTCACCAATCAGTCCCAGTCAAGGCATTCAGGACGATTCCTCCACAGCCAAACAACTGAATTCATCTAACTGCGGTTTGCTTTTCCGTTCAAATGTCTTTATTTGATTAACAGCCAATGCAGACTTGTAGGGATTTACCTTTGGTGCAGGGGGCAATAGCACGTTGCTGAATAGCAGAAGGTTTCTCAAAACCATAGGCATAAATTCCTCTTAAGAGATCTTCTCTTAGGTTCATGTCATCAAATTTGTCAATGACCTCGTCTGTGTCGGTCTGTGG
The DNA here is from genome assembly GCF_032854445.1 of Liolophura sinensis. Taxonomy (NCBI): domain Eukaryota; kingdom Metazoa; phylum Mollusca; class Polyplacophora; order Chitonida; family Chitonidae; genus Liolophura; species Liolophura sinensis. The sequence goes on from NC_088306.1 coordinate 17,137,394, forward strand.
AGTGAAAATCATTTTGTGTATTAGAATTTACACAAACGCATATGACAAATGATTAACATGAACACTAAACTGTACAGTTTCAAGTATGTCTAAGTAAAACACTGAGTATGCTGAACAGAATACAATTATAGCATGATACAGTATACTACTGGGTTCAATAGCAAAATACCAAAAACAGGCAGCCACAGGAACTACAGTATGACAATGTCTTGCAGATCGCTTCTTGTTCTTCATAAAAACCTTCAACATGAGGCAACATAACCTTCAGACATATCAAAATAAGCACCATATAAAGTATGGGCATTGCTATTGCACTTTACTATAAGATAGTGGTTTCAGTACATGCACGCTTAAAGAGAAGTGTTCATACCTCGATAACATCAGATCCTGCCCCAGCTGGATCTGATCCCTGGTACCCGTACCCATCGTAAGTCTGCCCCCCATCTTGAGGCCTGGCAACAAAATTACATTTGGCACAAAGTGATATTAAATTAATAACAAATTCATGATTCTAGTGAAAAGTTTGTTTTCCATTGCACTGTGCAAGTAAATACACATCTCATAACACAGTATATAGCCATCAAACTCCTGCACACTGATTTATAAAGACAAAAAGATGGCTGTTGGGTTTCGGCTGTTGCATTTGCCTCCCTCTGCAGGATCTGCAGCTCAGGGAAAATTAACATAGGACTAAGCAATAATGGAAAAAACGTTCTCTTGAATTTAATTTCTTGATAGTTATGCAAAATAGTCTTAATTGAAAGTATGTTGGTTTGTACTATGTTATTCTCTATCGCTTACAGCTTAACATTGGAAAACTACTATTTTATCTTTTGTTCTTGTTCACAAGCTTATTTCCTGTGTGGCCTGTGTTATAAGGGAGTATGTACCATGGATCAGTCAGTTCAGTCGGCTAGGTTATTCTGAAACCATTAAGTCAATGAAATCCACACCCTAGTACACACATTGGACTGGAACTTTATGCTACTAAAACTAAGTCTTAGTTGCAAACATTTTCATAAAATGTCCATCCATAACAATGAATTTAGAAAACTTCAGTGGAAGGTTTCATGGAATGGGATTCAACTTTTGGATTTTGGCAGCTGGAGACACTGTGTTAATAAATTAAGAATAAACGTAACTTTCCTCATCCCATTCTCAGCCAACTGACTTCATGCCTGTAATATGTGTATGTGTAAGAACCGTAACATAGTGTAAATGGCCTGCTGTGAACACTGAGTCGAGCAAAGTGGCCGTGTTGTTAACGTAAAACAGATGCGAGTCTTTTGTCTGAGATACCTGACGGCGTCTCGTGCACCATTATCTCTGAACTATTCCTTGGTGATAACCCTCTCTAAACCCCTTTCAATTTCTTGAGGAATTCCATGTCCATATATTTTTTGAGGTGGGATTGTCAAAATTCCGTTTCAAGTCTATCCGATCACAACAAAAGCCCTTGATTACCGATTTCAAAGAAACGACGTATAAAAGAAATGGCCGCGACGGAACAGGAAAATAATAGAGATGAAGGGAATGAAGAAAGCCGTATTCTCCTAACTAAAATATACTTCCATCCACAAAATCGCACATTTTCTTATTATATGTTAAATTTCGTCTCCTAAGTACGAGATCTTAGCATGATAGAAACCATAAAATGTAACTCTGGGGAAATTTTCCAACGCTAGGGCATATGGTTGTCACACGTGCTACTGTCATGGCGGACTTGCGAAATTTTCTCACCAAGTGGGAGGTTCATTGTTTCGTCATTTACGAACGAAGAAACGAAAATTTATGACAAAGAAGAGTCAAATTGAGTAGAAAAATAGTTAATGGACACATTAAAACCAAAACCGGCTCGATATTTGCCCTATTCATCGCTATTTTCTTACCTTTGATCATCTGCAGAATTGTATGACATATTCACGTAAGTTAACCGCGAAGAAAAGACTGAGTGTCGGGTCAACCGGATTACTCAGCGGAACTGACAGCATGTGCGCAGGAATACACAACTATTCTCTTCTCTGTAGTGGGCGTACTCTCACCCCAGGAGGAAAAGTTACATATAAAACTTCTTTTCGGTCTAACAGTTTTCTGCTGTTAATCCAAAAAATGTCTTACTGATTTTATTTATGGATTAATCACGCTAGTGTTCTTTTATGCCGCGGCAGGAAATATACTACACATAGACCTTTTACTCACACTCGTGACGTCAGAGATGTTGAGTGCAGGGAGTGACTCTAAATCATGTTTCGAGAAATTTGCATACTTGTTATTTTAAGGATGTAGACATTGTAAATTACAAAATGAAAATTTCGCGGAATGTACAATTAACACGTGAAAGCTTTCTGATAATACAGAACGAAGAAGACAATTAAAATATATATTTTAGTGATAAAGTTTTGTCATTTAATAAAATGAACTTAGAGAGCGCAGGCCTACATAGGCGCATGTAAAAACTTGACTCGCCCACGCGCTCTATCAGGACTTACACAATTTCATCTCTCTCTGTCAAAGAGTGCAGAGATATCAAATATATTTTTTACACTATCTGTGGGGCTATGAACACGTAACGTGTGCCAATATAAATAGGCATATAGGCCTAACCATGTGGCGTAAAAAAAAAGCCGATACCGGTATTCATCATGACAACAATAATTGGATTACTTTTTATTGGTAAATAATTAAAATCCATGAAATAAGAGACAAACACAGGAAGTTCAACTAACATGCAAGCATGCATGTATACTTCTGAGATTTATTAATCTGCTCAAATATACTTATATTAAACTTAGTAAGCTAATTAATCAGCTTCCTGATTCATTTACAAATTGTTTTTATTAGCCTAACATCGAGTCGCTGTCTTCTATATTCCACAGGCCATTTTCATGAATTTCACCGAAAATCAAATTGCATAATTGCATATAGGGCCTAGGCCAATTTAAACGTTCGTAGGTTTAGGCGTACTATTTAAACGTAAATTTAGGCAGCGGTGATTTTTTTTTTTTTTTTTGATACCTATGTACGTGTATGTGAGTATAGTGTGTTCCATACTGCCATAACCTTTATTCCGTATTCTTCGAATGTAGAAGATTGTGAAATATCAGTCAGGCGCTTGCACGTGCTTGCGAAATCCTTTGGACATGCGCATATAATATAGGACTGCACAAGTGTATGTCTGATTTATTAGTTATAGGCCTATTAGAGGGTGTACACGATAAGGCTTTCACTTTACACCAAATTAAGTCAATTTTTTGCTTTTAAAGTAATTTATTTGTTTTTCTTTCTTTTACATTATTTTAAGGGGCCTCAATGCGTTCGCTGTGAGATCAAGTCCAGCTCATGCTGGCTTCCTCTCCGTACGTAAAAGGTCTGCCTGCAACCTGCGGATGGTCGTGGGTTTCCCCTCGGCTAGAGCCCGGTTTCCACCGCCGTCGTATAAGTGAAATGCTTTTGAGTACGGCGTAAAATACCATTCAAGTAAATCAAAAATTAAAAATACATTACTTTATCACTTGTTTAAACGCAAGGAACTACACGCGTGCAGTCAGCAGGCAAACGGCATTTTGCACATTTCAGTAAACGACGTCATTCATTTAGGAATCAGCTATACAGATGATGAACAGTGTTCATGTACATGATAAAGGTAGCTCTACAACAAAAATGTATCTACCTATATTACAGGGGAAAAAATTGTCTTCTCCATAATATAAAATATAAAATCCTCGGTCTGCTTATAATGCCACACATATAGTCGTACTCCTACAATTAAGAGTATAAAGGCACTAGTTCGATTCCATCAATCACAGTTTACATAAACGATCCTTTTTCATTTTACCTTCTTTCCCACTTTTTCAGACTGACTAATAATATAACCAAATGTTCAGTTATTATCTGAGATCAAAACTACTATTTCCAAATAAATTTAAATAATACAAGTTAATATATCATACCTTTTTCCATCATAGAGCTTCTCATTCTCGTCGAAGTCTCCATTGGCGTAACTCTCCCGGAAGTTACCTCCCTTTCTCGAGTCAGTTCGTTCGCCCGTGAAGTAGTCCGCACGTGGCCCGTCAGTCTCACCGTTGGAGTGATAACCGCGAGACCTGGATTCCTCTGGGCTCTGGTCGATTCTTGAGTAGCTCATGGAAAGAAATTAACAAATGATCCAAAAGTTTGGATGCCGTAGAAAAATGGATTTTGTTGTTGACGCAGATGTGATCTGTGTAATAAGCTATATGGATTAAGGGGGCAGCCTGTTTATATGTGACCTGTTTGCACACGATATTCTCACGTGTTCACACCAGTGAAGTTGGCCTGTGATAGGCTGGAGCTAAAGGTTATGTCGAAATCACAAACGTTAACAAAGTTAAGGTGTGTCGAAATACCTGTTAGATAATCGATAACCAGGTATTAATATTAAGCGTGGGGTAGGCCTAAAGTATATTTATAATGCTTACGCGCCACACGAGCCCAATATAGCACAATAGGCATATGTAAGCCTATACGCACAAATTCAAATTCTTTTATTGGTACGAATTAACACAATACAAATTGAAGTTAAAGGGTAAAACAAGAACAGTAGACCCTTTTGCAGATGGTCGCGGGTTTTCTTACTTTTATGCAAGTATTCTGGTTGCTTTATTTTATATGTAGACCCTGTGTATGTAGATTTATATGCTTGGGGTTTAACATCGTATTTAAATATTCTTGTGGAAGAGCGAGTCCATGTCGCCAAAGTGCTGCCGCCACTGAAGTATCATGTCGAAGACATAATGCATGGCATACCATCCAGTCTCATTATACTGACAGTGAGACAACCTGTCCCGTTTCCTTGCTCCAAGCTGTCGGTGCTGAGCGCCAATCGAGGCAACAAGAAGAACCATTTTTTAAAGTCTGTGGTATGAATAGACGCGGATTTGATCCTGGGTCTTCCCGATCGTATCACTTTTATCACCCCCCCCCCCCAAATTTTGTAATTATACAGTATATGCAGATTTAAGCGTCAAAAATCTTGGCACCTAAGACAGGTCACTGTGTGGATTTCGAAAGGACCATCACAGTACCGTATATAAGTGAAAACAAAACTTTGTAGGCCTATGCTTGGTTTATTAACACAGTTTGGAACAATGGTTTTTTGTTTGAATTGTTGAAGTCAAAAGTAAATGGCTAAATTGATATGCCCTAAAATTATGAAATCTGTGTATAGCGATTATAACCTTTGGATTGAACTGAAGAATGGCGTTACGAACTGGTATCGAGTCGATGTGTACTACAGAGAAATAGTTTGAGCCTTACACAATTCAAGGTCTTTTTGGATGATATTTCAAATGAATTGCATCACTTCATAGATTTTTGGGCAGGAGGTGGCCGAGGGGGTTAGCATGCCAACCTGGCACATTGACACAGGAGCCTCTCACCAATGCCGTCGCTGTGAGTTCTCATGCTGTCTTTCTCTCCCGTCGTACGTGGAAAGATATGGCAGCAACCAGGTTGTGAGTTTCCCATGGGGCTCTGCGAGGTTTCCTCCAACTATAATGATGGCCGCCGACGTATGAGTGAAATATTCTTGAGCATTGCGTAAAACACCAATTAAATAAATAAATAAATAAATAAATCATAGTGTTTCTAAGGCCTGTTGTTTACCATTTCCCACGTTTCCATATACCACTTACCAGTGGAGGAAAATAAGATACCGAGATATAAATATTGTGGTACAATAATTGGTATTATTTCCAATCTAAACATTAAAGCAAGAATATATAGACCCGATTTCGGAAAACACATGACATTAGTTTTACAAAAAATAAACCCTAGTTTCCATTTGTTACAATAATTGTTAATATTGGACCGTGCATCATCAGAACTTTTGAAGGTGAACTAGTAATGACAAGATCTCCAGCATGCAATCAACAGTGGAGGACAAAAATTCTACAGAGCAACTATGTCACATTCGTCACTGAATATATCAGGAATATCATACATAAAGATATTGAACGATGTCGAGTTACCATGTAATACTCTTTGACACTTTACATATTTATTTATTTGATTGGTGTTTTAAGCCGTACTCCTGAATATTTGACGTATAGGACGAAGGGTAGTATTATGGTAGGAGCTATGGTAAACTGGGCAGAGCCCGAGGAAAACCCCCAACCACCAGTAGGTTGTGGACAGACCTTCTTACGTACGACCGGAGAGGAAGCCAGCATGAGCTGGACTTGAATTCACAACGACCGCATTCTTCAGTCGAACACAGAGGATGTAATTGCTATCCATAGATGTGATAATATTTTAAATATTGTCAGAAACTTTGTTTTAGCGTTGATTTATTGAAAAAGTACAACAAATCATAATGCCAAACTACGCTGTATGTCAAATGCTTCCCCTAGCTCAATAAAGCTATCATATATACTTTTTGACCTACAAGAGTATCAATAGGGGTTTCAAGACCAGTGCCACCAATGAGCATTGAATAGTGGACATTCGCTGATGGGCTAGTACCACCCATGGACACTGAGACATTAGGAAATAGGCCAGTACCACCCATGAACATGGAATAGTAGACATTCGTTGATGAGACAGTACGACCCATGAACACTAAGACATTAGGAAATAGGCCGGTACCAACCATCAACACTGAATCGTCGACATCCGGAGAGCAATACCACCAATCAACTCTGAACATTGGGCATTTGAAGATAGGGCAATACCACCCATCAGCATTGGAAAGGGAACATTTGGAGGTAGGCCAGTACCACCCATGAGCACTGAAAAGTGACCGGCCCGGATAGCACAGTTGGTAGAGCGTCCGATTCGGGACCGGTAGATCCAGGATCAATCCTTGATCGAGTCACACCTAAGACTTTAAAAGAGGAAGTTGTAACTTCCCAGCTTGGCGTTCAGCATGAAGGGGATAGTGCAACCACTGGTTGACCCGTATCAGTATAATGGCTCGGGCGGGGCGGCTTGCTTGCCTTCGGTAAGTCGTCTCAGTGAGGCAGCACTAAATAAAAGAGCGGTGGAAATCCGTCCTGCAACAAGGAGGCACATTACACGTACATGCACCCTAATGATTCCTTCGTCGTCATATGACTGAAAAATTGTTGAGAACGACGTTAAACCCCAAGCACTCACTCACTCACTGAAAAGTGGACGTTTGGAGATAGGCCAGTACCATCCATCAGCACAGAATAGTGGACGTTTGGAAGTAGGCCAATACCACCCATCAACAGTGAATAGGGGACATTCGGAGATAGCGCAATGCCACCCATCAGCATTGAATAGTGGTCATTCGGAGATAGAGCAATACCACCCATCTCCATTGAATATTGGACATTTGGAGATAGGCCAGTACCACCCATCAACAATGAATAATGGGCATTCGGAGATAAACCAATTCATGCCACCAATCAACTGAAAAGTGAACAATCGGAGATAGACCAATAACACCCATCAACATTAAATAGTTGACATAAGGAGATAGGCCAAATCAACCATCAACAATGAATAGGGGACATTTGGAGGTAGGCCAGTAGCACCCCTGAGCACTGAAAAGTAGACGTTTGGAGATAGATCAATAACACCTATCAACATTAAATAGTGGACATAAGGAGACAGGCCAATAACACACATCGGCAGTGAATTGTGGACGTTCAGCGATCAGCTACGGGCTTACTAGACACAGGTTTAGCAATTTTTTGAGCTCCAGCATGTCACCAGGACGAAAATGAAGAGTTGTGATGTTGTGTACAGTTAAGCCACAGTGCTACTGTACTCAGTACCAACTATACACAATGTGAACCTTGTTGTTATGGGTGACGAATCTTTCTTTATTGAACCCATAGAGTTTAACTCGTTTTACTTCACGTTTCGCTTTGAATATGTTCATGATATTATCGAATACAAATGTGGCAGTGGGACGATATACATGTAGTGCAGATTTTGAATTATGTCCCTCAATGTTTAGCTTACAGCAAGTTTTGGGACATGTATGCGTATAAGATATATCTGTGTGTGCTCTTAACTCAGCTGTGTATATGTATAGCGCCCATTTCCACAGACTGACGACACAATACGCCCATTCACCCACCCTTATGTTGCTAAATTGGAAGCCTTAGAATTCACAAATCTGGTGACAGACAATCCCTTTGTGTATCACGTGATCACTCCGCCTTGTCGACAGATCACTATAGGGATGGTAGGTAGATGAGAAACTATGTGTCGCGCGAATTGTTCGTACGATTCCGCGGATTGGTTCACATGGTTTGACGCCAGCTATGGTAGATGTCTGCTTAGAGCTTTTTGGACTGGGCTGTTATAGGTTCTGTTTTCGGTAAAACCCGAGGCAGGAAAAAACAGAACATCGCCAAAGCCGACGGAAATATCATATTAGCGGCTTGAAATCCACAGAAACCATCTGATAAGTTTTTGCGGGATTGTAAAATAACCCAAAAGGCAAAATGGTAAGTTCACCTGAATCGCACTTTGGACGAAATTCGAAAGCTAAAGATTTAATTAAACTGAACAACGCTGCGCGCTACTATAATTAGAACATGAAAGTTTGGTAAAAAATAGTTAATAACTAGGCGGCTATATAAAACGATTTTGATTTACTGTAAAACTGATTTAAATACTTTCTTGCGCTGTAAGGGATGGTCGTTGGTTTCCACCGCGGGCTCTATCCGGTTTCCTCCCACCATATAATGCTGGTTGCTGTCGTATAAGTGAAATATTCTTGAGTACGACATAAAACACCAAACAAATAAATAAATCAAATAAATCAAGTTACATCTGTGTATATGGCCTAGCGGACATGGCATGAACTGCAGCATGTGATAGCGGTCTGGTTGAAATGTTGTGGTTTACAGTTGTGGTTGTGCGTGTGGAGTTAGTGGTAATTTGGCTAAATTTTACTACGTCACGCTTCAGTCCTGACTTTGTACAGTTTGTGCTGTCAGTATAACATAGTTCGTGTTTTACTGAACTACTCGATCATGCGCACTGTCTTTTTGTTTCAGTACGGGCATCTAAACATCATCATAAAGGAGTATATCATAGACTCTTATGGGGACGAAGCCTGGGACAGAGTCGTGTAAGTTTTTCCCGAGCATTATTCACATACCTATACCCGATGGTTAATTGTATAATTATTTGATATCGCGCTGAACCCAAGTTGACTTGTTTGCACACGGGGGTTCTCCCTGTAGATAGCGTTCCAGCGCGGCGGAATGATCGAGGAGTTTGTCATCAGTGCGGTTGCTGTGAGTTCAAACCCACATCTAGCTGGCTTCCTCTTCGACCGTATGTAGGAAGGTCTACCGGCAGTCTGAAGATGGTCGTTAATTGCCCCTACCATAATGTTGTCCCCCTATGTATTTGTGATATATTCTTGAGTACGGCGTAAAACATCAATCGAATAAATAAATAAGCATATTTGCAGGTCTTCATTTTTACTGAAGTCAAGTCGAGCTGGGAGTAATCATCATCTCATAATAAACAGACCATTCATGTTAACCGCATATATTGTCCCTACAGAGAATGTGACTGACATTTAAATGAGAGTTTATTATACAATCAACGGGTATACATTTATTTATTTATTTATTCATTCGATTGGTGTTTTACGCCGTACTCAAGAATATTTCACTTATACGACGGCGGCCAGCATTATGGTGGGTGGAAACCGGGCAGAGCCCGGGAGAAACCCACAACCATCCGCAGGTTGCTGGCAGACCTTCCCACGTACGGCCTGGGTATGTATCGATATGAAATAAGATAGTATAGATTATATATCTGCCAACTTTTAAGATGAATCAAATCTGTAGTAATGAGACTTCGGACACTGAAGTTACATATTGGACAATTATATATTATTATTGTTATGATAATAATTATAATAATAATAATAATAAAAGATTAAATATGAAAAACAATATATCCGCCGTAGATCTGTTCTCTTTAAACGTAGATCATTGTCCACTAACACACTTAAACAATGACTAAAAACAATTTTGGATATGTTCATGATAGGACTTTAGATAACAAAAACCAGATTAACTCTGGATTCACTTGAGAATTACCTGACAATTCACTAAAACTTCCAGAATTTTACAAATTTTACGTAAATTCAGATTGAATGAATCAGTTTCAATTGAATATTTCGGAAATGACATATTTGGTAAGAATTAATTCACTTGGCATTAAAAGCGCAGCTCTGATCTTATTGAACGCCCTATAGAGGGTCAAACAGGCCAATCCAACGCACAAAATATGTCCATCTCAAAATGGTGGTCATATATTTTCGTGTTCTCTCGAAAAACATAACAATGGACGTCAAAGCCAAGCACCATAATGGTCCACCGGTTTAGGTCTATACCGTTTGTTCAGGGACGACCTCCCCAATTTACGTGTGTCTCACCCCAGAGACAGTGACAGTGAAAAGAAAGAATGTCTAACACGTCTGAGGCCGTCGTTTAGCGACATTTAACTCACAGGTGTGGTTAAAAGCGGTCTTGTACTGACGTCACAGTTCACGAGCATGACAATCAAAATGTATTCTCGCTCGAATGATGTCGTCCGAAACTTTTTAAACTATGCATTTATAATACGGGGCTTATATTCTGTAAACAATATCCAGTCAGTAAATTTATACGAAAATACTGAGCTTTTGTGTTAAGAGATTTGTCATCGTTTATTTGTTTTTACCAGTGAAACTATGTCACCCATGGCACAAGGTTCACTTAAACTTTTCTTCAAACTTGTAAAGACACTGGTAATAATGTTAACACACGTTATTAGCCTTCTTCCATTCATGCCAGAAAAAAACCAAATTATTTACATCAGTCATTTTAGATCTGTCATTGAGCTCAGTGTATATATAATGGATAAACAGCATTTGCGGTTTTCAGTAGATGCTTGTAGGGTAACTTGTAGGCCCCTAAAGAGCGGTCGTTTGCTCGGGGTACTTTGGTTTCCCTGACCCACAAACCTGACCCCGGTCAAATAAGTCCAAGTGCGGTGTCCGCGGGGGTCTTAGAGTCTTTTAGGCATTCTATTCTAAAGAAATCAGCACGTGAGAAATAGAGTAAACAGGAAAAATTTGCGAAATGTATGTATGCACAGCAATCAAACAAATATATTAATAAAATTGGATACAGCAATGTAACTTGAAAGTCGTCATGCCCGAGTTTACATTGCTTTTGAAAGCATAGACAAAATAATATTTTAGATGAAATAACACTAAAACATGTCCAAGACAATAGTTCGATTTATTATTTTTTTTTACGTCAGTGGTCCCAATATTGTCAGAACAGACCACCGTAGAATCCAAACATTCACATGCATTTTACTAAATTGAAAAAAATTCTAACAAAATAAATCGAACCATTTTTATGGACAATGTATAAAGGTTTTTCATCTGATATACACTTTACCTTTGTGTTTTCTTTACCTTTAACATACTACTTGTTTCATAAATGATTTTATTTTAACTTTGCAGACAAGCTGCTAGTTGTGAGTCTTCATTTGAAGACAAGACAAAGTATGGAGACTACAACACAAAGGCCATGATTGATGCCGCTTGCAAAGTGTCAGGTCTGTGTTCTTTGAAAGTTTCACCTAATCATCATTTGTTATCTTTTTTTTTCATCTTTGGCATGGTTGTGGCTAGAGTCCAGGCCGAGTTTCATCATGCTGGTATTGAGTGATAACGGATGCTCTTTCATCTCTCCTCTTTTAAACTCGGCCACCAGTATATACGTGAAATCTACGCATGCGCGGTAACAAACGTCGTCACGTAGATCCGTAACAAACTCGCTGGATCGCAAGACCAGAAGTCGAAACGCCAACCACATTCTCTGGTTAAGAGCCAGATTATGTTTTATATCACTCGGCCAAGAACAATCCTGTCGCATTTTAAGACACGTTAATTGTTCCTTTTTCGCAGTATACAATTAACGTGTATCCTGTGACATTGAGCATTAACTGTTTATGTTCATTTGGCTATCATGAGTTTCTGTCCTATGGGTATAAGGTATCTGATTCAGATTCCTGAATTCAAGAAAGGTTCCACTTGCACACATGTTTCGAGACAAGAAAACAGGATACAATATGAGATAAGAAGACAAGACACAATATGAGACAAGAAGATAAGGGAAAGGTTATAAATGTGAAAAAAAAATTAATGATTAAGCTACTTCAGAAATGTGATACTATTTTACACACTCCATTTCATTTCATTTCATTTTGTTCACCATAAATCTTAAAATAAATACACAGATATATATGTGGAATACAACTGGCGGGAATAAAGCTCATAGGAGCTTGTTCTATCCCATGGGAAGTAAAATGCTATCAGGATATACAGCGAATATTTGCATGCGATGACAATATTACAGTGTATCATATGAATACATGGCAACAAAACAAAGTAACACAAACAGGAATCATAAAAGAAGTAAGAAACTTTGTGGACATTTATGCTTGAGTTTTATTTTAAGAATTTTAAGAATTTAGGCTGAACAGAAAGAGGAAATTGTGTCCTGTCGTACCAATACATTACATCATTTTTTGGTTAATGACCTCACTTGTTAATATTCCCAATACTTTGTCCTCGGTTATAGGTTTGAACCGAGAGCCGTTTCTGGTCATGCTCGGTGAGCAATACTTCCGGTATCTACAAAGGAACGGCCATGACGAGTTTCTGCGCAATCTCGGCGGCAACATGCTGGACTTCCTGCAGAACCTCGACTCCGTGCATACTTACATGATGGGGACGTATCCGGAGATGAACGCGCCATCGTTCCGCTGTGACGCGGACTCCTCAACAGACAGAATGGTGTTACACTACTACTCCTTCAGGAATGGTTACCATCCTCTCGTCACAGGTACACAGATATTCACTGGTGGCAGTCTAAGACATGGTCCAGAAATTGTTTAATTGCTTTACAGGGGGAAATGCTGATTTCGTTATACATGTCTATATTGTCTTGCGGTTTGCATACATTCAAACACTATTTATTCATCGAGTTGCAATGTTCTTGGATTTGTCAAAACAGGAATAATTTGGCGTCATACCGAGCGAATTAACACGGAAAGCATGCACTGAAGATATTAATCTGGCAATATTTCATTTATACCACTCATGTTATAAAGATTTTTTTTTTGGTTTTAAATCCCATCAATGTAATCAATCTATATCACTTTTCAGGAATAATTAAACAAGTAGCCAGGGTTTACTTCAAAGTTGATCTGCGCGTGGATGTCGTGTCGATTACTCAAGAAAATGTCTGCGATAAAAATGGCGATCGTGAGCACGTGATCTACAACATCCTGGCAACGAAGATGGCAGAGAATGTCAAGGAAGCTCCGCCCACATTTATCGCCCAGACAAAGAAGCATGGGGAGAGGCAAATTTCAAAATCGGTAAGAAAGTGAATACAGAATGACAAGAAGCGTGATTTGGTTACTTTGTGATAAAAGTACCGGTAATTCGGGCATAAGTATAGCCTTTTGTTCAGTTCTGTCTTTGCAATGATGTTTTGTTAGCAAACTAGTAATGCATTTTTCAGTCTGAACCCGAATCGCCACTGCACAGGAAAAGGTATACCCAATTACAATAAAATAAATGAACTACAGCAAACGTGTGGCTGCAGATGTTGAATCTTAGTTAAGGAAGTTGAAGTCTTGCGTAAGTCTACGTTAAAAAACGGAAAACGGATTAACGAAGAGGTATTAAAATACAAATGAGTTTACACTAAAGTCCATTTTCCCATTGTTCTCTTGACAGGATGTGGAGGCAGTCGCCGCCCGATTGGAGCAGATCCGACGAGAGCACGGTGAGGACGCCCTGCCATTAGCTAAAGCCAGGAAGGCCGGCGCTGCTAAGGCCAAGTTCCGTGCCCTGGCTAAACTGAGTATGCTTCACGGCGGTTTTGTGCCAAACTACCCTCAAGAAATGGTACTGACCCCCAAGATTTTCTGCGATATCTTCCCCTGGCACGTCATATTCACCTCGGAGATCCGCTGCTTTCAGGTCGGTATCCAGATCCAGAGGCTGATGCCGAATATCCGAACGGCCGGATCCGACCTCCTGACCTATTTCGACATCATGCATCCCCATTCCGTGGACCTCACATACGAGAACATCCTAAACTTCATCAACACCCCGTTTGTGCTCAAGTTTAAGGAGGCCAAGATGTCCCAAAGACCACCAGGTGCACCAATTCTTCTGCTGAGAGGTAGGTGGGCAGGACTATAATTGATGCTACGAATGTGACTGAATGTCCTTGAATAGATGTGGTAAGTTCAGGTATTAGGGGATATTAGAGGAGTCACAGTACGCACGAAAAAACTGAGTTGCTTGCATATCATTGTGATATGAGATAAATTCTCCCAGAAGCTTGCCGGTGAACCTGAGAGAACGTTTTGATCGACAAAAGCATTTCTGATTTAAGTCAAATATTGAAATTCGACTTTACATGTTATTTTGGGGCACTAAAAAATTGTAACCGCTTAACAAATGGTCTCAGAGGACACTATTTTCAGTAACAAAAACCGAGCGTTGTGACGAGGTTTTCAGTTTTATTCAAAAAATGGCCCAGTGAAATCGAGTACATTTCCGATTACCGTGATTTTTCGGCTGGCATTGTTTTTATGCTGTTATATTTTGTTTTTCCTGAAAATTTGCGATTTGCTATAAAACGCTAGGGATATTGGATCAAATGGGTAACACTGTGTACCTAAAACAAGTCCATCAAAGCGATGTAGTCTTTTGTTCTTTCCTGAATAACCTAACGATTGAGCCATAACAGGTCGGCAATATTTCAGCCATATCGGGGTGGTGGTCTTCATCTGTAACATGCATCACACACCAAAAAAAAAGAACACAGCCTTGTGTTCCTCCCATCAGAAGTCTTGTGTCAATTGTTAACAACTCTATCTTGTGTTGAATTAAAACAACTCTATCTTGTGTTGAAAGAATTGAGCTCAAGATGTGTTGGATGTTGCACACAATACTTGTTGTAAAATACTCAAGTTTTTGTTGTGTTGAATAAATTACCTCCGTTTGGTTTAACATAAGTTTATGTTTTATTATTTTGCAACACAAACGTGCACTTCACATTTATTTGACGCATATTTGTGTGGTTGTAAAACATTTCTGTGTTGAATGAAAACAACGTAAGCTGTTGAGTGTATAGTTGTCTTCGTAAAGCAGAGAGATACTCCACATGGAAACCGGAGAATGTTGTGCGATCATAGAACCAGGTAATAAGACTGCGCACGAAATGTCTTTAAAAGTTGCTCACAAAATCCCATTTGCAGGTCAGATGATCCATCTCAAAGACCGGAAGATGATCTTGTACTTGGCATCACCCTACGTACGCACGCTGAAGGACTTGGAGGACCGGAAGATGTACTTCGCGGAAATCCCTGTTCATGATGTCACGCGTGACCTCATACTGCTCGACATGGAATACAGGTATGACGTCAATGCCAAATTTGCATGTGCACTTGACATTTTCCTTAGATCCACAGCAGTATACCAAACAAGTGTTTAGTCGATAAGATGAAAGAGTTTGTGTGGAAAATCCAAGTACATTTATATCGTTAGATTTTCATTTGACGTGAACATAGTATAGTGTCTGATGGCATTTTCCTGCAAAAGATAAAGCATTCAGTTTAAGGAGATACATAATTGTTGCCCTTCCCACAGAATACGAGGCGGTATGGGCGGTCATGGTGGTCTAGGGAACACAGGGGACGGTGGCGGGGGCGGATTTTACGGGTTCGGCGCTGGTCTGGGAGGTGGCGGAGACGGGGGTGGGGACAGTGAGTCACTCATGAGCGAATTGAACAGAACCAAGATGGCGCTGGAGAAAGAACGGTTCAAAGGGGATCAACTCATGCATTACTACCTGCCGCGGCAAATGGTGGACGACTACCGCAGCGGAAGAGTAGTGGATCCCAGTAAGGGAGTTTGTACATCACATTCACCTGCTGTAACTAAAGATCATCCTAAAACTGTAATAAATTTAAAGGAAAGCAAACCATTTTGATCATATCAGCAGTGCTTTCCATTTGATAAAATTTTCTAAGATCATTTCTCTGGTCGGAAATGACCGTGTGCCTTAACATTCCTTTGGTTGGGATTAAAATTTTGAAAATCTATAAGAGATTTCCTGCGAAAATTGTCTATTTCGTCTTCGTTACACATCCGAATTTTGTTTTCTTCTCACAGCCGAGTACAAAGAGATTTCCGCTCTTTTCTGTGACATCGTGAACTTCATTGGTTACGCTGCTAGGTGTCGCCCCTTTGACGTCATTAACATGCTGAACCAGTTACAGAACAAATTTGACAAGGTCACCAAAGTTCACGACACATTCAGGGTAAGTGTAATGGTCTGAACACGACAATATACCCTGCCCTGCGCTCATATTGTGACTAGTGTTTAGCCAATCACAATACAGGCGAGTACAGATAATTTCACAACGCGTTATCTCATTGGCCAGCTATGTTTTAGGCTACCGTACGAATGCATAGGTCATTTCATAGAATGTTTTAAACATGGGAATGAGATTTTTAAATGAGGGTCGTTTTTCAGAGATGAGGATGATTTAAGGTAAAGATGATGTTTCTTAAGATAATGATTGTCTTTCGTAAGATAAAGATAATCTTTCTTGATGATACTTTTAATATGAGGAGGACATTTTAAAGATGGTAATGACAATTATAAGTTGAGCAAGTTTTTTAAAGATATGGATAAACCTGAGTTCATCCCCGATGTTCGATCTTTCGAGATGTTTCCGCATTGTTCAACGTTATTTCCGTTTAAATGTGCTCAGTCTTTGAAATCTTCTCCTTCCGACAGGTAGAGAGTATAGGTGACGCGTACCTTGTCATATCGGGTGTGCCGGACCGAATCACCACCCATCCTGAAAGAATCGCTAACACTGCCCTGGGGATGCTGTATGTCGCCGAGTCGGTGAGGTCGCCACTCTCTTCCTCACAGTCAGTCAAGGTAAGGCGGTGTCAGTGTGTTTGAAAATACCAAGATGCTACCACATCCGGTTCCATTCGCATTTAAATGTACCAGTTATAAAGATGTACGCTTCAACATGAATAAACGATGATATATAGCAAGCAGTTGTTAGCTAGATATAAAATTCTTTCAAAACATCACAGAAAAATGGGTAAATTTTACTAACATCGTTGAAGGCATATGGAATGGGGCGAGAGAAAAAAGGGCAAAAATGCCTATATTAAATAGGTATAATAAGTGTACCATTCAGCTTCTGAGGGACTGTCAACATATAGTCTACCTATGCTGCAAAACGAGGACGAGTTTTCACCGCGTCTCTTTGAAAAACAATATTTTGTTATGAGCAGTTTCCTGAACTTAAGGTGATTTTTCGATTCCAGGTTCGAATCGGAGTCCATTCTGGTTCGATCAAGGCTGGTATTATTGGAGACAAAATCCCGCGTTTTATTGTGATGGGCGAGACTGCCGTGATCGCGTCACGAATGGAGAGTCACGGGATAGCTGGCAAGGTTCACATCAGTCCTGCCACCAACAAGTAAGTTACAGCGGTGGTTTATATCAACTGATCGCCGATCGACTGTCGATCGATGACAATGATCAGCTTAACGGGAGACAGAAACTCAGACGAAGCAGGGAGGAAACTAAAAATTGCGAAATACCTGACATATTTAAAGGCACGGGGAAACTAGATGAGGGCAAGCGAACTGGTGTGTATTGCTCTATAGGCAGGAAGAGCTCAGAAAAAATATATTAAATGCATGCTCAAATATACTAAGAATTAATATCTCCGTTATCTATATGGTTTGAACAGCTTGAAGCTATGCCTTTCCTCTTTACTGTAGTATGCATGTAAAAGGTTCGGTACTGATGAAATAAATAAATAAGTTTGTAAATAAATGAATAAATAAATAAATAATGGTTGCACATCATCTGTGCTACAGACTGCTGAAGGGTAAGGGCTTCACAATAAAGGATCGCGGAGAAATCCAGCTGAGAGGCCGTGGTAACATTGACACCTACTTGATCATACAGAACGACCATGCCACTGAGGAAGATCTTACTAGTGAGTCTGTGTGTCTGTCTGTTTGTTTGTCAGTCTGTCTGTCTGATTGTATGTCTGTCTGTTACATAGTATAGTGAGGATTGTGATTTTTATTTAGTTTGAAAATTGTCGGCGATTTGTTAAAATTGTATTGAATGAATACATTTCTGAATCATTCAGTGAATGTCTGTGTGTTACATAGTATAGTGAGGATTGTGATTTTTATTTCAATTGAAAATTGGCGGCGATTTGTTAAAATTGTATTTTATGAATACGTTTCTGAATCATTCAGTCAATCGTAAGATCGATCAGTAAGTCATCTCATTCCCACCGCTCTGTTTCTGTCTCTCCCCCTTAGGTGGTAACGGCATGAGCACAGACCCAGGCCTGGCCAATCAGAAGGTCTTCATGTACAGCGACACACCGGGAAACACCAGCTCCAAGATGCATTAAAACAGTAAACACTTTACAAGTACAGATCAGACAAGTGAAAGCGTTTAATAGTTAAACACGTCCATCCCCTCCAGCGAAATTCTGATAACATACGTTATGGTACAACACACTTACACTACGTCTTTGCTGACAGTTTAACTAAGAATTCCCATCTGTGGTTTGACGTCTGTGGTTTGTGGGTATGCTCGCAGACTTCGGGTTCTGCCTGTTTGAATTCTGTACTTATACTTCACTTTTGCTGTGGCTTTGTGTCAGAGGTTTTGTCACGTTCCAGTGAAAGTCGATGGTTTCGTTAGGACTATGACAAGTTTCCTTCAACTGTGAAACCAACCACAATCATACATAAACTAAATATTCTAAAGTACGATGTAAAACCTCAACCAAATAAATAAATAAACAGTGAAGCAGTTAAGACCCTCGTGTCATCGCAGCCGGAACATAAAATGTAAATCTGGTGTGGCTTACAATCGTTCTACTTCTGTGTTACGCGAGAGATTCTTTCTGAATTATTTCGCTATATATATCATGTGTCTTTATTTAAATTCAGGGACCAAATTTACGTGTTGAAAAAGAAATCATTTCATTTTGAAAAACTAAATTGAATCTCCGGCACCAGATTAATGGTGCATGGGACAAATGAATAATCGTAATAGAATGTACACAGATATCACAGATCTTTCTTGATGAGAATTATATTATACTTTTAATGCATGAAGTGATTGACAACATTTCTTTATAATTTGATATGTCTACAATTGTGCCTGTCGGTGAAAGGAACTTGCGATGTAACATGTTTTGCCTGCACGGTATCCTATATTTAGTTACGCTGATATTTATTTTCAGTTGTCACGTCATTGCACACTGTACACATGATTTGTGGCTTGCATGCCGACACACAAGTAATTCACAGATAAGTTTAGTGTTAGTTAATTTATTGTTTTGTTTTATAAGAATATTTTTAAGCAACCTGTGATAATAATTGTTTTGAGTATATATAGGCATATCTCTACCGAAGTGAGCTTGAGTATTATTTATCGCTGAGTTCCGACTTTGTATCTATATTGACAAAATAGCCCAAGACGTAAAGCAGGAAAACGAACGCAAGAATATACTCTTACATGTGAAATGATTGTACTTTGCATGCATGCTGATTGTATAATGAAATAAAGATATCCCACATATTACTTGGCTTCCACCAGTATGACTCGTTCTTTGAAGTCGCTGTGTGTGTCATGTAGGAAAGAGTGAGTGAGTGAGTGCTTGGGGTTTAACGTCGTACTCAACGATTTTTCAGTCATATGACGACGAAGGAATCCTTAGGGTGTATGCAATGTGCCTCCTTGTTGCAGGACGGAATTCCACCGCTCTTTCATCTAGTGCTGCTCCACTGAGACGCCTTACCGAAGGCAAGTAAACGGCCCCGCCCATTACAACTTCCTATTTTAAGGTCTTAGGTGTGACTCGACCCAGGATTGACCTGGGATCTACTGTTCCCGAAGCGGACCATGTGGGAAAGAAGTTACTTGCCCAGGGTCGGTGGTTTACTCCACTGAATACTGATTTCTTTCAGCCGTTAACATTTATAAATGGAATATTCATTTGAGCAAGTGGCTCGTTCACTCGCAGAAGTAAAATGATTTTTCATCGGTTCAGAAAACATGAAAGAGCCTCCCAGTAGTCAATCCGGGTGATGTTACATTACAGCCATAGTGGTGGAAATCCTTCAGAAATAATTTCCAGACATTTGGAAATCAAAGACAGAGCAAATGAAGACCATTACCTGGAGTTGCAGCGATACGAACGTGACCGTAAGTTGTAAGTAAACATTGCTTACTCTTTTCAAGCCAGTTGACTATTTGGGTACCGGTAACGATTAACAACTAAACCGCTGACCCTTCGTCAGGAAAGAAAAGCCCATCTGCGAGACAGAACACATATCCATGCAGGTTGTAACAGATAAAACTCATTAACCCCATCTTCATTAATCCTGCTCCCTCCCTCATTCCTAACCGTTCATTCGTGCACTACGTCACAACGCTTTCATCGGCACGAGTTGTTGGCCACGCAATGCACCAATCAAATAAATAAATAAATATATATCTGTATATTCTTTTCTAATAAGAAAAGAATATGCAGATATATGATATATTTATTTATTTATTTGATTGGTGTTTTACGCCGTACTCAAAAATATTTCACTTATACGAAGGCGGCCAGCGTTATGGTGGGAAGACGGGGGAAACCCACGAACATCCGCAGGTTGTTGACAGACCTTCCCACTTACGGCAGATATACGATATATATATATATATATATATATATATATATATATATATATATATATATATATATAGTATATATATATATATATATATGGAGGAGGAATATATTCAGTTACTCCTTTACAATGCTTATGGTCCTAGGCCACCAGACTGTTAAAATCACGAGCTGTCGATTACACCTAAGGTAAAATATCCATCCATATTTGTCAAGCTCATCCAAAACTAAGGTTTGTTCGATTGATTGATGTTTTACGCCGTGCTCGTATATATGTCAATTATACCACCACAGTCTGATTTATGGCATGAAGAGACCGGGCAGACGAGGTGGAGGAAACTTCAATAACACCCTGAAGGAAACCGGAAACTGGATTGAGACTATGGGGGAAATCGGAAACTGGATTGAGACTATGGGGGAAATCGAAAACTGGATTGAGACTATGGGGGAAATCGGAAAATGGATTGAGACTATGGGGGAAATCGGAAAAAGGATTGAGACTATGGGGGAAATCGGAAACTGGATTGACAGTATGGGGGGAATCGGAAACCGCACTGAAACCCTGAAGGAAACCAGACTAACACCCTGGAAGAAGAAGAATCGGACTGACATCCTGAAGGAAACAAGTCTCTGACCCCAGAGGAAACCGGACCCGACACCGCGGAACAACACGATTTAGTGCATGATTAATTAAATCACGATCACAGGCTTTGAATATCAGCTAATATTTTATTACCACAATATTAAATGTGTGTGGCAACTTGGCATATAGCAGTGGCATATTTATCATTTTTTGGTGAGCGAATACATGAGCAAAAAATAGGCCTATATATATATATATATATTAAACAAAAATAACATGTGATGCATTTATCGTTTGTATACCTACTTTAAATATTTCAATAAAATAGTTTAAAAAACAATATGTATATATATATATATATATATATATATATATATATATATATATATATATATATATATATATATATATACATGAATTATTTACAAATAAATGTAAAAACACAACAAACGGCTACACAAATGTACAAAGCGTATACTTAGCCATCGGGAACAGACTATAGGTTGATTCCACAAAACTTTTGGTTTTTGGATTTCAGCAATATTTTGAAGAACAGATTTCAACGCTCATTATGTATTATGTCCAGTTAAACCTCAGACAATTTGGCCTTTTTGACGCGTTGTAATTGTAATTTCAAATTTTGAAAAGTCGCAAAAATCGCTTTGTGGAATCGGACACTGA
Source organism: Liolophura sinensis (assembly GCF_032854445.1). Classification (NCBI taxonomy): domain Eukaryota; kingdom Metazoa; phylum Mollusca; class Polyplacophora; order Chitonida; family Chitonidae; genus Liolophura; species Liolophura sinensis. The sequence goes on from NC_088306.1 coordinate 17,159,469, forward strand.
AGAACCTATAAAAGCCATGCGTTCTTAAAAGAAAAGACAACACGTAATATAATCTTAGTTGTCTCGGAAGAGGGGACTGAAGCTGACGTACACGGCCATTGCCATTTTGTTCTGACATGCTTGGTAATTCTTACTAGGCCGTCGGATAAGCAACGTCAACGAAACTGGAGGCACGATGTCGGATGTTACTTTGAAAAACATGCGATTTTTCGGTTATGCAACATCACAAAAATAGAAAGGTTTGCGTTTTAATCTTCATGTGTGATACGTAATCTATCCATATATGTTGGTCTCGAGTTGTCTTTTCTCTTAATACTACATAACAGATATAGATGACGTCAGACTAAGCTCGCCCCTTGCGAAAACATATTTCCACTGGCCAGTCAGTTCTGGTTTACATTTAAAGTGGTAAGGTAACCAATTAACACTTACTATTAACTGAACAATTACATCAATGGTTACGTAAAACATTGTTTACGAGATGGTAATACATGCACCAAGACCATAGCATTTTCTATCGGGTAGTCTCCCCTTTCACGCATGGCAAGAATGAAAGACATTTTGTCATCCCAAATACTCTCATTTGTCAACATTTACCCACATACACCAACCTAACAGGCAACGTATACAGTAGAATGTTTATATACCATAATCAAAACTGCATTTTCTGATTTTGTCGAACTTCAGCACTTAATCTGCATAATTATATGGCTCCTGAATATAAGACACCACAATATGCAGATAATCTTACACTTGGCTTTCAGACACTGTTCTCTTCTACGAAGAATCGTTGACCATGCACGGTCCTTAGAGAAAATAGCTAAATGGAACAACTGATGATCGTATTACATAAGAAATGAAAAATTTCACCTGAGATTGAATTACTTTGATGTTTATAAAGTCACCTGAAGTAAATTAGCATAAAATGAGGATATGTGCTTTGATTTCAGTTGCAGTGTTCCAGTTTACCTTCAATTTACGGTGAAATTCTTCTGCCCAAGTTATATTATGGTGATATTTGAGGTGCGCACCTACGGTTGTCCGTTACAAGACTAACTTTACGTTCTCCTCAAAACCGCCCTCCGTGTTGCCTGCTGGGAAATACCGGCATACAACAACTTTTGTGCCATCCGGATTGGTTGCCTTGCCAACCCCAAGGTGTAGACTCTCGTTCCACACTAATTGTGTAAAACGACCTGGAAATCAACAGGAAAAGACTTGTAACTTTAGTCTTGAAATTTGCTGTGGTCTGAAATAATTCAATTTTAGCAGCTGTTTAAAGACCGGTGACAAAATTCAAACATTGAGAACAGAGTGAGTCTAAGTGTGTCACAGAAACTCCTTTGATAAAGAAATATACACTGGAATTTAAAGCCAACATGTCGTGTTCAACTCTGAGATCTGAGATACAGATTTTTTTTTCTGCGCAGTTAGATTTAAACTCACCTGTATCTTCAGTATATCCATGTTTCTCGAAATTATAATGGTCAATCTCTTCATAAAACATCAAAGTCGCTTCTTCACCTGAGAAATTTTGTATAAAAATCCATTTTATTGTCATTCCACATACATGTATAGGCTTAAGAATTGGCTAAATCATCCACATACTCAAAAGGACTTTCCAATCGGAGTTATGATCTTTATTTAAAAAAAAAACCCTGAAATTTGCTTCAGAAATGTAAGAACTCCCTCGAGAATCTTACAGCCTATATTGGGTCTAAGTGAAATTACTTTACCTGAATGCTTTAGAAGAGAAGTAAAACAAACTGTTTTCTGACAAAGTTTAGAGAGTTTTAAAAAGGGTTTTCGTGTTGATGAATATCAAGAATATATCACTTATACTACGACAACCAGCATTACGGTAGGTGGAATCCGGACTGAGCCCAGGGGAAACCAACGGTCATCCACGATTGCTTGCAAACCTTTTCACGTACCACTAGAGATGGGCAGCATGGGCTGGGTTTGAACTTACAGCGACCGCATTGACAAATGCCTAGGACATCACATATCTACTAACACTTACCTGTCAGTGTTTCAGGACCACTGGTCACATTCTCTCCAACCGCCGCTCCATCCATTGTTCTACTTTCTTCCGGGGATCGAGTCACATTTTCAGAGGAAGCTAGCTGGTCCGCATATTCCTGTGCGGCTATGCATAACTCCTTTTTGAGACTCATTTCCGGTGCGCCATGCTTGGCCCTGCATTCGTTGTGGGATTTTAATGTCGCTTGCTCAAACTCGTTGAAATCCCCGGGGTTTGCAGGTTCGGCTTTGTCCTCTGTAGGGGGTTCAACCACCGGCACCGTCAGGAGATCGGAGCCACATTCTGCTACCGGTTCTTCTGTTGGAGTCTCGTCTGATTTAGCTTCCGCTTCTGCCTCTTTGGTGGGTTCTTCGGCCTTTTCAGGCTCTGCTTCAGGTGCCGATTCTTCTGTTTGTGGTTCTGCTTCTGGTATCGCTTCCTCTGGCTTTTGCTCGGTTTCCTGCGTTGTTTCTTCTGTTTTTTGTTCCGTGTCCTGTGTCGCTTCCTCCGTTTTTTGCTCTTCTTCCGGTGTTGCTTCCTCTGTCTTTTGTTCTATTTCCGGTGTCGCTTCTTCTGTCTTTTGTTCCGTCTCTGGCTCTGCCTCAGGCTGTGCTTCCGTTTCTTTTTCGGGCTCGGCTTCTTCTTCCGTTTCTTTTTCTGGTTGGGTATTCGCTTCAGGTTCTTTCTCTTTCTCGACTTCTGGCTCTGGTTGAGATTCTTTCTCTTTCTCTACTTCCAGCTGTTGTTCAGGTTCTGGTTCTTTCTTTACTTCTGGCTCCGGCTCCGACTTCTCGGTCTGTGGTGGTGAGGCAGCAGCTGGTTCCGATGCCGCTATGACCGTCGGAGCCGGTTCTGATATTGGCTCCTCTGCAGCGGGGGTTTCCCTCACTTCAGGTTTTGTCGCGGGCTTCCCTTCCTCATTTGTCGCCGTGATAGTCTGAGTTGGCTTCAGTTGAGGTGTTGGAGTCTGTAAGAAACAGTTTCAGTTTGAGAGAAAAATGAAATAATGAAAAACCTTGCAAGTTACATACATTATGTTGGATCTGGTCATTTAATGTTGTTTATTTTACGGATAGAACCATTACACACAAAAAAAACAACAACAAAAAAAAAAAGAAAACAAAAAACAAAAGGTAAGGTGTGCTGGAACAAACGTAAAGGGAGTCGCATCAAAGGTAAGGTGAGTGGAACTAAAAGTAAGGTGAGCCAAACCAAGGCACAAAATAACCAATGAAATAACTCACTGTCTGACATTGTTCTCCAGTATATGAGATATTTGAACGTTTCTGTATCCATGTCACGTGTGTCTTATCTAATACATAATATGAGGTCACATGTTGCCTATATATATGCTTCAAATTTTTTATGACTTGTTTCTCTGCATAATATGTTTTGAACCCTGGTGGTGATTGCACGCGGTTGTCATTTAGGTCCGCGCTTTCAATGACAGTTAACCAAAGCGACCACGATACTTACCTTGGCAGAATCTGTCACATCTGTGCCTTTGCTTGATCCACAACCCATGGCGAAATTAAATAAAATCGACTTGGAATAAAATAATATATATAAAATTCTTGGAAAATCTAAGTGTACCGACAAATATATACACCTGGCTAACCTATCACTGTACTAAGAACGCGAGAGCGGTCAGGTAATTGAGCCAGGTTACAAAGTGTTCCTCTTGAGAGTTTCAAAGCAAATGTATCAGGATTTGCACTCGTTCGATATTTATACACCTACCCTGCATGTTGGGACCCATAGCCAACGCCCTGTTACATACATGTTACTGCAAAACAATGACTTGTATAGTGGTTGCCGTGGTCACGTAATTTTTGCTCGCTCAGAGCATATGCCATTAATAAAACTGATTGAGTGAAAGGATTACTGCACGGAGAGGTGCAGGCATGTATTTGTTACACCATCCTAAGCTATTTACTATTATACCGACGCCCGGTAGGGTGCCGTTTGTAGAGAGACCTTAACGACCGTTTACACGTTTGCCGGCCCCTACCCCAATCCCCATGCAGTCTCACCGGACGCTATTGGTCACTACTGGTCCAACTGCCGATAAACTTTGGGGCATAGTTTAATAGTGTCATCATTTATATCCAGTATTTTTTCTCGTCTCTTACCCAGTTAAGGACGGAGAATTTGCAGAATACACGGTTCTCAATGTTCGCAATGTTCTTGCTAACAGCTTTTGAAATCTGCAATAATGTTTCGCGGGAAAGAACAATTCGTGCAGCACCAGAATAACAATAATAAACAAAGACGATAAAAAAAACTTGCACAAGTAGCCGGAACTATCGGCCTTTACATTGCCGCTTGTTTGTTGACAACGTTCGCGATGTTCAAATATTAGAATGGTCAGAGGTAAGATTTCTCGACTAAGCCTATGCGCTAAGCAAAATTTTTGGATAGCTATATTACCATATGCATATATGTGTTCTATACTTTGCTGTCAGTACTTCAGTTTACAGTGCTGTATATATGTATGTATGAAGTACAGTATATAACCATCACCCAGTCGAAACCAGAACTGGAACGAAAAAATAAATTTGTCATAGCCATATATATCAACTGTTTTATTTATTTAGCTATTTATTTGATCAGTGTTTTATTTATTTGATCAGTTTATGTATTTAATTGATCAGTGTTTTATTATTTTTTTTTTTGATCAGTGTTTTATTTTTTTTGATCAGTGTTTTATTTATTTACTTACTTATTTGTTGCCGCACTCCAGAATTTTCGTGATAATGACGATATTGGTATATTTACAATGTGATCCATGATCTGTTAAATGGCTTCGTTAACAGTATACAGACACATGCCTGATTTGTATTGGTGTCATTCTAACGGAATACAGTTCATTCACGTCTTGTAAAAATCTTGTTAAGCTGATTGTCTGCTTAGCTCAATATGATTGCGTTAACTGTACGATAAACTCTCCTTCAGACGAGGGGAGTGGGGGCGTTAGGGCGAGGGTGGGCAGAAGGTAGGGTGGTTGTTTTTGTGTCTCAGCGTGAATGGATCGAGGAGGTGGGGGTGGGAGGACGTGACATAACCCTGGATTTGTAAGAAGCCTATTATCGGTGGTAGTTTTTTTGTTGTTGTTACTGAATGGCATTTCTATTCTAATGAATGATGCGCGCCATGAGAAGCTTATAATCAAATTGTTTAGTACTATTATGATTTGATAACAATGTCTAAAGTACGAATAAACATGGTGGCTAAACAACTTGTCAAAACTCAAGTGTATTTCAACTACATACATGTATAACGGGATAACCGGTTGTCATAAACTTTCCCTAAACAATTAGTTTTAAGTGAAAACTGTAATCTGCCAAATTCTGTATTTTAACTTTGATAACTTGGTTTGAAAATCGTGCAGTCTTACTATTCAACTGCGACCTAAAATATTAATGGGGAATATTATGTAGTTAATGATCTGATTACTTTTGTGTGTGTGGAGTTGAGGGAGGTCGGGGTAGCGCATTTTCCTTACTTGTAGGACGGGGTTTTACGCGTGGCGGTAACCTGAGTACCGAGTAAATCACCGCTCTTTGCCAGGTACCCAACAAAACCGCCTGACCTGGAGGCGCGGCGGAAGAAACGACAGCTGCACTGAATGCCAGACGTCAAGTAGATAATGATTTCTTCAAACTCAACACAGCCGGCAATGTACCTTCCAAACGTCTTGTGTTTATCTGTCAATAGAACAACAACGAATCAATACATTGGTCAATGTTGAATGTGGCATGCAGACAAAACTAATGACTCAGTATATACTTGGTCGGCCTACCGCACGTGGGAAGGTCTTCCGGCAATGATGGTCGTCCGTTCCCCCCAAGGCACTACTCGCTTTCCTCTCAGCATATACAATGTTTGCCGCCGTCGTATAACCGAAATATTCTTGAATACGACGTAAAACACCAATCAAATAAATTAAATAAATATACTTGGTCGGCGGACGTCTTGCTCCACGTGGTTAGAAGGCGTGGTTTTGCTGTGCAGAATGCAGCGAACTTCCACTACCACTGCATATGATATATTTATTTTTATTTTACTGTTGTTTAACGCCATATTCAACAATTTTTCACTTTTCCGATGGTATTCACCACGAGGATTGAGGAGACCGGCGTAAACCACCGACCTTTGATGACGTTGTTGACAACCTTTTCCAAGTGTGACGCACAAATCTGTACGACATAACGATCGCTGGAATAGGCTACACTTAAGTGGCCTTCGGCTAACGTAAGACCGCGCAAATTGGCTCCTCGAGCACCGTCGGTCTACTGTAATTATCATCAAGGCCCAATGAGCATTGGTGATTATTTTATTTATTTATCTGACTGGTGTTTTACGCCATACTCAAGAATATTTCACTTATACAACGGTGACCATGCACCATTACGGTGGGAAGAAACCCAGGATCATGCGCTGGAAGACCTTCCCACGCACGAAGCAGGCATGAGCTGAACTTGAACTCGAAGCGGCCGCATTGGTGGGATTCTCCTATGTCATTACGCCGCGCTGGCACGCTAACCACCTCGGCCACGGAGGCCCCTGTTCAAAATAAAATCCGAAATATAAATCAGTCATGTCAAATTACTGATTAAATCCATAAAGGCTGCCCAGTTTGATGTAAACGCCCTTTTTGATCATGAAGAATAGCCTACATAATTCATTTAACCACTTGATAATTTAAACGGAGGCTAATCTTGTATATAGATGTTCGGTGGACAAGCCAAATATCTGTCTGGTTCCAGGTTCTGAACTGCAGATAAATAAGTATACAAAACCAGCAGAGTGGAGTCAATCCATCTTTGTACGTTTCAGGATTCCTTATCAAAAACGATAAAATTTGTAACTGTTCTTGAAACAATGGAGGATATATGCGCACTGTGGGGAGATAACTCCAACTGTATTGACGCTTGAAGAAGGGAGGTGTGTAGTACCGTACGTACAGCCCACCGGTAACAGTTGGTTCTCCCCGACATAATTGTGAAGATTTTGATAATAACTGTAAGGTCAATGACCTTTGCCGACCTCACCTTCGCTTTGAAACGTCTGGCACGCATGTAGAATATGTACGACATCATCGTAAACGTCATGTGACTGTGATAGCTGTCAATAAAAACATCACGTGATATTTCGTGAAATAATCTCAGGTTTGTTCGAATCGTATTTACCAATTAAATACTGCTATGAAACCATCACCGCATCGTACACTTGTGCTTTTATCTGAACTTATACTGTAACGCTCGTAGATTCAATGCCCAACAGAAAAAGGAAGAGACCTTATTTATTGCCTAAAATAAGCAGGAAATGATGTCGATATGCTGCAGAGAAAATTCTCCATGCGTGACGCATGCGCATACACCAGAGACGTACGACATCTCGAAATTTTACAGGAGAAGAGAACGAAACCCGTCCGTGATTTGGGCAGTAAAACGAAACTATTGTTTGTGTGTCTGTCTGTTACAAGAGAGAGATTCAGATATACGATCACAAAGGTAAAGTACGTGTCAATGTCACTATCAATGTCTTTGACAACAACGGCTGTTAAAGTGTGGAACGTTTGTCTTGTTCGTTGTTGTTGTTTGCCTTGTTTATGTCAGCTTTCAAGTAGGAAATCGTGTCGCCATACTGTATACTTTTTCGTTAATTCTTTATTTATTCGTTTCATTTATTTCATGCATTAGGATAACTGTACACTGTCAGTGTAGCATAAGCCTAGCCCCAGGTGGCTATTTCAAATACTCTGGCGGCCAGAGTTATGATATTCGCAGCGGCAACCTATGTTATAGCTCCACGAGTGAAGCTGACAGCAGATTTAACAATGGACTACCGTACTAGCTGCTAGGTCAGCTTCACACACTCCTGCAATGATCCGAGATGTGCTCGCTGTTCTACCTTAACAGCAGCCTTAAATCTTAAGTATTAAACCCTGACCTTGCAGATTAATGCTTCAGTGAATAGATAAACCATGTCTGCATACAACTGTAGCTTCGGTTTTATGTTGCGATCAACATGTTGGTAGAGTATAGGCTTGGTGTTTTTACAAAACGTCTTTGCTTTGGTATACTTCCGCCATGTTTGGACTGAATTTCATACACTAATCATTTTCATGTCACATGACATTGTGAAAGCCCACAGTTTTATAGCTTGACAGATTATGACATTTTCAACCAGAATCCTGGGTCATGTGATGGCGAGTATGGCAGCCAAAATGACGACCAACCCATTAAAGAGGAGACAATTTTGTTGTACATATTGGAGTAGGGACCGTGCGTATTTGTTTTGAAACTTCCCTTTACATGTTGTGTCTTCACAGAAACCAGTTTTATGCAGGTTAAGACAAAATAACATTGTTAAAAACCTAGTGTTCTGCTGCTGATAGTCACAGATCTGTTGGACATCTTGTGTGATACCAGAAGTCATTGTGGCTCTGCCTACTTGGCACGTCGGTGCATCTTAGATCAGTTTACCAGGTTACTCCACTCATAAAACTTGGTGTGATAACATTATAGTGAAAGATTCTTGAATGTGGTGTTCAAACAATTGTCAAATAAATATCATGCTTTGATGTCCAGGTGGGTGTTACCGAGACTGGTCCACTATTTGTATAGCAAATGCAATTGTTAAATGATATTGTTTCTGTACACATAGGTTGAACAAAGCAGGGAAACGGCGATAGAAAATGGCGAGGCCCTATGAAATAGCCAAGGCAGGCTGGCTTCAGCGGCAGAGTAAGATGCTCTTATATATTATTTATTATAGATTATTGCACTTCATTGTGTAATGTTGTCAATAGGACTGTTGTAAGAACCCCCAGTCTGGAGTAAAAAGTTCCACAGAAAATACAGTAACTGTATGAGTAAGGTGATATAGTAGTGACTTTGTTAGAAGTGAAGCCTTCATGCAATTACTTACTTTTAGTTGTTTTAAAGTATGTCTTTAGTCAGTTGTATTTATTTAATTATTTATTTGATTTGTGTTTTTCACCATACTCAAGAATGTTTGACGTATTTGGTAGTGGCCAGCTATTGTGGGAGAAAACCGGGCCGAGCGAGGGAACCCAAGACCATCCACAATTTGTTGGCAGACCTTCCCACTTAATGTTGGATAGCCCCAATAGCACAGTTATAACCACTTATCACCTCAGCCATGGAGACCCTTAGTCAGTTGTAGTATTCATTTGTAGTGCATTGTCACATACCATATTTGTGGATCCTCATGTTTTCATTTATATGTTGCCATTTGTTGTAAATTTTGCTCTATTGTCTTTTTTTTTAAGCATCTGTATTGAAGCGCTGGAAGAGAAACTGGTTTGTGTTATACCAGAATGGGGACCTGAAGTACTTTGAGAATCCAGATAGTCATGTTCCAGAGGAGTGTATAGTGGTGAGAGCAGAGTGTACCAACATACTGACTGGGAAACAGGTATGGGCATGTCATTCACATCTGAGAATTGTATAGCTGACTTTATTATGATGTCTCCATGCTGGGTGTCCTGTTTGGTGTCTTCATAATGGTGTTCCAGTGAGGCAGCAGCATAAGCCTGTCTGTTTTGATTTATTCATTTATTTGTTTGGGGTTTTACACTGTGCTCAAGATTATGTCACTTATGTGATGGCAGCCAGCATTGTGGTTGTAGGAAACCCAACAGAGCCCAGGGGAAACCCATGTCCATCTGCAGGTTGCCCGCAGACCTTTTCCTGTATGATCAGAGAGGAAACCAGCTTGTCAGCATTGAGGTCTGCTACATGTATAATGAGCCATGGTATGACTGAAATGATGTTGACAGTCCTGTAAACAGCAACCAAAGGAGAAAACAAATTCATATTCAAATGAAAGGTGAATTACACAGAGCTGACTTTTCACTGTTGACTATTGAAATATTACACATACTTGTATGTTATTAATTTGACAGATAGAGTCACTGTCTCCGCCTGAAGGCAGACCTAAGGAGAACCTGTTACAGCTGAAGCTAAGGACAGGGGAGATAAACTTATGTGCGGACAGTGTGGATGATATGAGGTATGCTAGGGGGAGGGAGATAAGGGTGTGGGGAGGTGTTTGATGGTTTTAAGATTGATTTCACACTTTAGGAAAATTTAAAATGTTTATTTTTGTTTGAATTGTCTGTCTAGAATCTGATTTAATGAAACTTAAGGGTAATTCAAAACCATCCAGTTTTTTAGTGAATGGGCAGTCTGTGATCTTATTTTAGACTTCAGCATAATTCTGGCTTTGTCTGAATGGTCATTTCATGATCTGATTTTAGACTTAATTATAACTGAAAGTCATTCAATTTTGTGTGAGACTTTTTTTCTGTGAAAGTTAGGAAATTTTTATTTCCTAATATTTCTTTAATATTTTAAAGACTCAAACTTAATCCATAGTGAATATTTGGATATTGAAAAAAAAAACACAGCACCATCTGGTGAGAGAAGATGATACACATTGCTCCTGTTTTTCAACATTTCATTTACTCACTCAGTATATCATTTTATTCTCAGAACCTGGCAGGTGTTGTTGGAGGATGCTCGTGTGATGCGTAACCCTCCCCCCGCCAACGCTGTGATGGGTGCTCCCCCTCCATATCCTGGAGCATATCAGATGCCACCGCCCCCACCGGTTGCAGGTTACCCCCCCACAGCGCCCTACCCACCTCAGCAGGTCACTGCAGTGAACTACCCTCGTCAACAAGTGACCTATGCTTACCCTGGACAGGTTGTATATGGAGCTAACACAGTACCTTATGGTAAGTCATCACAGCGTTTGTTTACGGGGAACCTCATGGGGGAAACTGGTCTTCTCCCTGCACACCATTGGCCACTTACCATTGGGGTTGCAGACTTGAATACAGCTGGCAGTGTGTTGTAATGAACCGTGAATCTCTCACCAATGCAGTTGCTCTGAGTTCAAGTACAGCTCATGCTGGCTTCCTCTCTGGTCGTATGTGGGAAGGTCTGTCAGCTACCTGCTGACAGTCGCAGGTTTCTCCTGGGTTCTGCCCGGTTTCCTCCCACCAAGATGGTGGTCCCCATCGTATATGTGGAAATATCCTTACGTACGGCATAAAACATCAATAAAATAAATCAATACAGCTCTTGCTACGGCTTTAAGTCAGGCGGTTTGTCAGACACCGGGCGAAGGATGGTGGTTTACACCATGCACTCCAGTTCCTTCCACCCATAAATCTGACATGACTGGCATCCTTGAGTATAATGCTAATTTAAATTTTAACTGCTGTTTTACGGACACAGTTTTTATCAATTTCTGCAGAGAAAATAAAAATTGAAAATCATATAATTTTGTGCAAAGTTTGCATTCTTCCAACAATTTTTCCCGTTGAAGACATATCTCCTTGAAAAAAGAGAAAATTCATAACTTCAAGATCAGACAAAATAAAAAGGGGGATTTTCAAGCCTTTTTTATTCTAATTTGTATTTTTCAGTGCATGTAAAACACAAAGTAAAATTGGTGTCGCCTAAACACAAATAAAATAAATGGATAAGTAAATTATTCATTTACTTGATTTAACCAACTAGTCGTTGACCTCACATGTTTATATCTTCATGCCCTAATTCTTCTAAAATTTGGGACAGATATTAGTTGTGTTGAAAATAGAATATTACGTTTAAGATATGAGTATGTTGTTCATTAGATGGTTTAACCATCTGAGAAAAAACAAACACAATATTCTGGCTAGAATTACATATATATTGGCTAAAATGAGCAGATCAGGTGTTCCAAATTTTACGAAAAATTGTAAGAAATAGGGTATATTTGCATATACAAAGTATATCTCAGTCAACTTTGAGTTGTACTTGCCCTTCAATAGCTAGGACATGCGGGTTGTAAGTTCAAACCAGGTCTTTGAAAGGAAATTTGTAGATTCTCCTCCTCTTATTGCTTGTTGGGCCTTGATGACAACATGCAGTCGATGGTGCTCATGTGGCCGTTTGCACAGTCTAAGGTATAACAACCGATATGGTGTGTGAGTCTGTGTGTCACATGTGGGGAAAGTTCCCCAGTAACTTGCCAAATGTTGGTGGTTTACCTTGGGCACTCAGGTTTCCTGAGCATGATTATTGAGTACGGGATAAAGCATCAATGAAATAAATATTAAGTAAATCAATAAAACACTGATCAATTAAGTATACAAATAAATCAGACATCAAGTATTAACATGTAATATTCTCCTGTTGACCAGCGTATCCACCAGGTCCCCAGACCACCATTGTGTACACGGACAATGACTACCGGCGTAGACACGGGCTAAACGGGGACATGGCTACAGGGTTTGTGGCGGGTGCTGCCCTTGGTACCATGATGTGGACCCCCATGCTGTTCTGGTGAAATGTGGACACCTTCAGAGACTCTATGCTATCATCGTGAAAGCTTCAATCTAAAGGTCTCGGGCATCTACAATGTCTCTCATAACTCTCACGTTGCCATGGTTGTGGTTTGCTGAGATAATAGAAATCGTTCTGCTTGTGTTTATCTAATGTTATAATCTGAACGGTTTCTCCTGTTATGTCTTGTTCATAAACTCTGTTGCGCCTTGACAAGTGTCAGTACTGAAGTGAAGGTCTTGACTATTATAGTGTACGGGTGCAGCATGAAGTTTGAAATTTGAATAATTTGATCATATGTGGTTCTGTTTAGAGAGATATTCCTTGTTAACATTTTTCTATTTCTGGCCCCACCCATTTTATTAAAAATATTGAGAACTGTTGTGATCATTCAATTTGAATTATTCATCTTTTAACTGAGACTATTATATACACGGATGTATATATTGCCATCCCTTATGGTAAGCAATCTATCTTGCTGTCAGCAGGTTCAAACCCAAACAACGTACATTCTGCTTAAAATTTTAGTCATTTTGACAGGTGATTCTCCATCACCTAATCCATAGCTCATGATCAAAGACAGGCTGTCAGAAACATCTTTAATATCAACAGCAGACTCGTATCTTTTTGTATAATAGCCCAAGCTTTAAATAACCACAGTGTTTAATTTGTTCCATGTTGGTATTTTAAGGTAACCTAATTTTTCCAACCCTTGCAATCATCTCTGCGATCATTAGTTTGAATCATTCTGAGAGAACTGTTGGGTTGGCGTCTTTAATGACACAAACCAATCATTTTTAGTGTCATTTTTATAATAATTGTATGCATAAATTACAGTGAAATAAGGGCTTTACAGCTCGAAAAGCTTTACATTATACATGTATCTAAAGCCTTGTGCTGCAGTAGTTTTGAAATTGTTTTTGGGGGTGGGTGGGGGGAGCTTGGTCAGTGTCTACATCATGCCATATCAGAAAAATTTTGTATAATATAATTTTTTTTTGTATATTATCCCTTTCTTTTAGCTGAAGAACATTTCCTGTATATGTATTTACAAGTTCTTGTGTGATCATCAGTGTTTTTGTATGTATTGCCCACACCCTGTAGTACCACACTGCACATGGCTTGTGATTTTGAACCTTTCTGACAGGTTAAGGATGTATGAAATGTTCGCGTTTTTTTTTTCTGAATGTAGAGTTCAGTATGTGTTCTAATTAACAGGCTTGTAATGTTGCCAAGTTCTACCAAAATCGAATAGATTTCCTTGAATTTGCTCCAACAAAATCTTGTTTAAATCTGGAACCACAAAATAGTTGCTCCAAACTGAGATGTTCATAGTGATTTGTTTGATGTTCCTAATGAAGTGAAACAATCATTGTTCTAATGTAATAAATATATGAGTTTAAATGTGACTTTTAAAAGAGAATCCAAGCAGATTCCCAATGGGGTGCTTCCTGCATTCCGAGCCAGTTTGTTGATGATATCATTTCCAAAATTTCTGTGACAGAAAATGTGCATAAAATAGAGTTGTTATTAAGAGATATGAATTGCATGTATGCATAGCTTTTTTCATTTCCCTTAAAAATATGATCTTTATTTTAAAGTTCCTGCTCATGTATCGTTTTAATGGAAACTGAAATTTACCAACAGTTCCACATTTTGGACACATGAGTATGTCTGGCAACTCTTGGAGCCATGTACCCAAATTCTTCAGCCTTTTCAATCACCAACCAATATTTTGAAACACTCTGAGAGAACTGTGGGTTGTAGAGAAATAATTTGCACAGTTTTATGAAGCTTGGATCTGTAATGACACACATCAGATCATTTCTAGCATCATTTTCCTAATAATTGTATGCATAATTTCAGTTGAAAAAAGTGCTTTAATGGTTGAAAAGGGTTGAAGATTTACATTATGTGCCATAAAGCATCTCTGTTTTAAATACGAAACAGAACCTTAAAAACAAAAAACAATTAAGAAAGAAAACTGAAGACCATAATAAGAGGAATGAATTGGTGATAATGGGCCCAACAGACATGCTCGGCTAAGATATGTCATAGTGATGTTGGCCGTGAAAGTTTAGTGGGCTTGTTTTCCTGATGTTATTGGTTGGCTATGAAAAGTTGGGTGTGTAATCGCATATAAATGTGCATGTGTTGTGGACAAAAATGGAAAGTAACGGATCAAATTGTTAAAATTAATTTCTGTTGTTGGCTTAAGCACTGATTCTTTACACTTGCCATTTCTAGGCTACATGCACAAATCTGTGATGCCCACTGTTATGACAGCATGAAAGGTGTAATCACTTGTATGTCAACCACTATGTTTCTATTAATTATTAGTCCTGGTGTAAGGTTTCCAGTCTTTGGAAAATAGGAAAACTGAACTTTCAATTTGCAGTGCATAAATCAGAGACTGGAATATTTATGTGGCAATCATAATTCACTCATGAATTTTAAGTGCATTCAAGTTTCATACTTCTAAATGCATTTTTCATTTTTGCTTCTGATATTTTGATGATATTTTTACTTCTGATATCAGTGAATATAAGTCCCTGTTTGGATACAGTATTGCACTGTTTTGAAATTGTTTTGCTTGTTGTACTTTTTTCATTTTGTCATGTTTGTTGATATCTTTGTTCCAGGAGAAATTGTTTCCTAGAGCTTTTATATTTTTATCATGCAGTAAAAATGTTTAATTACTCAGCTGAGTGTTTAACGTTCATTATTCTACTGTATAATTAGCATTGGCTATCAGCATTGGTTAAGTTTGACATGCATCTCAGGTCATCTCACATCTTGTGCACAACTCAGAATTGCTGATAAATTGTGCACATTGGTTGATAATTATGCACAACTCAGAAGGCCTGATAACTGCACAACTCAGAATGGCTGATAACTGTGCACATTTCAGAAATGCTAGTCATAGTACATATTTCAGACTTGCTAATAATTGTGCAAAACTCAGAACAGCCAATAATTATGCACAACTCAGAATGGCCGATGTTTGTGCACAATTCAAAACTACTGTTCTGTGCCTCTTGCTATGTGGTAAAACTTATTGCATGTCTGTGAACTTAACTGGTTTGTAACCATATACACATACAGCCGTACTGAATATTCTGAAATATTTGTTTCTGGGTATAATAGTTAAATCATTACACTATTGTGATACAAGCAGATAATTTTAATGTGCAGACTTATGGTGAGAGTTTGTAAAGTTACGTTTGTAAGAAATGGATTAACAAAATGAAAACTGGTAAACAGAAGCATTGTGTGTAAAGACGAGTAAAGATTGGGACTACTGGATGTTGGTGTGGCCAAGTGGTCTCGTGAGTCACTCTTACTCCAGAGCAGAGGCCTTTGACCAGTGAGTGCAGATGTTAGTATATACATGTAGCTCTCCCTGGCAAAGACTGATTGTATTTCAGCAATTTAGAGAGATTGTTGAGCTGAGTGGAATACACGAATAGCATCCTGAACATATCTGGTGTCACTCACAAGAAACACATTGCAGATCCAATTTTCAGAGTTAATATAACACCTCTTTTTTTTTTATTAGTTAATGTTATTAGTAGATCATCTCAGCAGGTCAAAGGTCATAAGAACGAGAAACAGGGATATTTTCTAACTTAATAATAAAAAATATTGTATATATACATATGCATGTTGGTAAATTATAAATAGGCTACATGAACACTTAACGCAGCAGCCTCTCACCAATGCGGTCGCTGTGAGTTCAAATCCAGCTCATGCTGGCTTCCTCTCCGGCCTTACTTGGGAAGGCCTTGCGGTAACCTGCGGACAGTCGTCGGTGTCCCCTGGACTCTTCCCAGTTTCCTCCCGCCTTAATGAGGCTGCCGTCATGTAAGTGAAATATTCTTGAGCATGGCGTAAAACACCAATCAAATAAGTAAATACACATGTACACTTTAATATATACAGGCACATTTGTGCATCAACACAATACACACATCACATACAGTATCCTTTATGTATGTAACCAGTAATGTACATGCGCTACTCAACAGAGATACAGTGGGGGAAAAACTGCTTAAAAATACAACCAAAGCCTTGCAAAAAACGCAAGTCCTATATCACAGGAAGTAGCAAGTACTTTGGAATTGGGTTGCAGTTCCGCATTAAAAGACAAGTGATGAAGGCATAAATGTCTACACGTCAGGTAAGTGTATACATGTGTAATAATTGGTGCAAGTACATACAAACTTTGTAATCACAAGCGTACCTGTATGATAATACAGGTGTACTAATTACCTTTTCCTTTATTCCCCCCCCCCCCAAAAAAAAAAAAAAAAAAAAAACAAGAGTAGCTCTACATCTCCAGAGATGGAGGCTACCCTATTTCCTCCACCTTTTCGCATATGGAAGAACAGCTTTCAGTGCAATTTATGCATGTTTTTCATTTGATTTTGTAGAAAACAACAAAACTACATTTGTTGGATTGGCCAATTTCAGGCCTTCACAAAAAGTATGATTTTATCAGTCTACACAGAATAATGCCTACAGAATTTGCTTGAATAAACACCTTGCAAAAAAAGTGTGAAAAGGTTAAAGAATTACAGTAGGTGAATTTGAGTGGAGTGCTGGAAGCTGCCTACTAGTGGGCTAGAAGCATGCCACACAGGATATTTTGTCTGGGCTGTAGAGCGCAAAAGCCAACAGATATTATTTACAGTGTACTAACAGATGTGTGTATGTATACTACTGTATGGCAATATATTGCAGTAATTCATTCTACATATATTGTAACACAGACAATGCAATAGCTAGTAGGTAATGGACAGATTTAGTCTCTTGATATAGATAACCCCTGCTCTAAGCTGTCCAAAGGTTTTTACTAACTCTGCTCTACCTTTTGCCTGAACTTTTAAGCTTAGATTATAACCAAATAACATAATCTAAATGTCATTATATAAAGACAAAGTTAGCTTGCATGTACATGGACCATTAGCCAGTTCTGACTGAAGTTCAATACCAACAGTGAAAACAAGTACATGTAAATGTAAAGCCATGTAGGAATACATGCACAATGGAACCAATAGATACAATATGCATTATCAAACATAAATTTCCACATAAGGCATCAAATAAATAGTATGCATTTCATACAAAATGACTTTTTGATCTCTAGATTAGTGATATTTAATTTCTGAGGGCATATGATGATAAAAGAAATAAATTTGAATAATTTGTAAAACAACTGCAGAGAGGCTGATACTAATAATATGAACAATATAAGGGAGGGAACTGCACGTACCCTGACGGCTTAGTTACATGGTGAAAGCTTATGGTAATGGCTATGTCACAGCTCTGTGTAGACAATAACATTCACATGGAAAACAAACATACGTGTACCTGCTTGTGATCACCCAGGTACAACAAATCTTCAACAAATTTTACCAGAGACGTACCGCATGGCATACACATTTTTAGCGGAATGTAGCCTCATCTGGTTAGGTCATTTTCTAATTTTTTAAAACCTCTGAATTGCATTAATATACTTTATAAGTTCATATGAGACCCTAGCTACCTCGACAACAACTTTAAGTCTTCAAAATCTTATAAATTCTGTTTTCAAGCTGCATCTGAGGTCATACTTCACTGGTCTAATTTGTTCAGGGTTTAGAAAAGTTGATGTGTGGTCAGAGCATTAAAACTGCAGTCTGCTTTCTGAAAATGGTCTGACAAAAGCTCTGAGGCATCAGGTCTGGTCTTGATCACAGGACAGGCCTTGTGTTATTGTATGGCAGGATTTCTGCTCCTGATGCCATATCTCACTTACCCTGCTTTCTCCAAAAGATCAATATCATACCTATTGGCACAAAACGTCAAATCATTTTTTCTTTAATAACTTTGTTACAAACTATGTCTACTTCCATATTTGATTTTTTTTTTACTTAAATGATGATCATCAGATTTCAGGGTGGGGGAAGCTGTAGTATGCACAGCACAGTGCTGTACAATGAGAGCAGGATTTGAACCTGTGATCTCAATGGTCAGGGGCCAATTAGCCATGGCAGGTACACCGGTTTTAGCTGGATGAGCTAAACGTACGCGCTTTATCTGGCTATGTGATTTAAAAGACATTTAAATGAACAACTTAGTATCTTAAGTTGTGAAGTTAAAAAAATGTCCAATTCACCATTTGAAACTCAAAAGCATTTAACTTGACTTTGGCACCATTAAAAAGTATTAGAGGCAAACTGTTTTTTCCATTATTTTATTTTAACGGTTTGTTGTGTTCTTAACTCTCACAAGTGTTATGTTAAAACCTGCAAGCCTCAGACCACATTAACGGTGCTAACCCATATATATAACCTAATCTGGAGCAGAAGTCAGAAGTCGGGGGTCACAAGACCTCAAAGTCATCATCACTGTCCTTCACATCACCCACCACTGCGTAATCCGCTGAAAAAGACACAACTGCTGATTTACATGTACATCTTCATATGACGCACTTTACTGTCTGATTATTTCTCTGACCACAGGCCGAACACTGTTCTCAAGAATTTTTCTATCATAAAACAGTAGTCAGATCTGTGGATGGAGGAAACTGAAGCTCCTGGAAAAAACCACAGCCATTTGGCTGGTATCTGACAAACCTCCTGACAGATTTACAACCCCTAAAGGGGTTGTAAACTCAAAGTTACACAAGAGTACGGCGTAAAACACCAATCAAATAAATAATCACAGTCATGACAATTATCTTTGATTTGTGTAACACAAGTAATTTTCACACCATGTGCAAGCCCACTATGTGTGCCATTTGGGTAACATATAAGTAACAGAGAAATATGCTCATCAGCTTCAATACCATGCTTGTTCTAGCTACTGATAAACACAGGCTTATTCTCTGTTATAGGCCAACTTCAGGAATTCCACGCGAGGTGAAATTTACAAGCTGCCTCAACCAATGAAACGCAGCTGTAGTGCACAGAATGATAACCTAGACAGTGGAAGTGGCAGTGACATGCTTGACATTTCCTCGTCACACTTATGACTGGAAATTCACTGGCAGTAAGTTTAACCTTTTCTATGTTGATCAGGCTGACCAATAGGAATAATTAAATAATGGCATTTGGTATTAACAATGGCATCAGTTCGGATGAACTGGTTGATAGGCTGTTGATGTTGTGGGTTCGACTTTGAGTATTCGACAGTGCAAATGCTTGGAAGTTTGAAATTCAGTGACTTTCCATTGTCAATTGGCACTCACGAGTTTTCAAGTTTGTCAGACCAGCTTTCTGAAAATCTTTTAATTTACTAATGTTGGAATTTCATTTTTAACCTCCGTCACAGTTGTGTTGTCCAGTTTGTTAAGTCAGCCATGTCCTTGCGGAACTTTAAATTAAATCAGATGACATAAACCATCCAAAAATATTTTTTGTAAAGGTTTTTCTCGTCTCCGGCGCATTTTGTCCATTTGAGAGGCTCTCTGATAACTGGATCATCAACCTGTTTTAAGAATGGGCCTACAATTATCAGCCGTCAGAAGGAGTTGGGTCAGATTTATTTATGTGATTGATGTTTTACGTCATGCTCAAGAATATTTCACTTATACAGCCAGCATTATGATAGGTGGAAACCAGGCAGAGCCTGGTGGAAACCCACGACCATCTGCAGGTTGCTGCCAGACCTTCCCATGTACGGCCGAGCATGGTCAGATATTGCTGCTGATGTTATAAGCATATGATGGAGGAGTAGGTACTGAAGTTTGATTGGGTAGTGTAATACCTGTGTTGACAGCTGTAGCCTCAGCATTCATATGAAAGGGAGGCCAGTGGGCGGGGCGTTCCTTGTGCAGCTCAAACATTGGCATTTTGATAGGCTGTATCAGCAGACGGTTGATGCCCACACAGAGGTCATTAAACTCTGCCTCCGTGCCACAATAAAACCCCTGCATGGAGAAGGAAAACAGACTAAGCACCACTTGGTTTGACCTTGTTAGCTATTTACTTTAAAATACATTTCCCATCACAAAAAATTTTATAAATTTTATGCTCACCAACACCTTTTGCAAGCAATGTTTCAAAGGTGAACTGTATAGTTATTTGCATTAAAGTTATGGCATATTTTTGCAGGTGGAGCGTCTGTGTAACGCACTATTCAAAGAAGTACTGAGACTGTCATATACAGCTCAAATATCACACCAAATGATAAAAATCATTCAAACTGGGTTCTCTATTGAAGTCTACTATCACAACAAAGAGGTAGATTGTTGACATACCAGAGCTATAGACGGATCCAGGTGTTGAACCTTCATGCGAGAGGCTCGTGGACAATGAAAACTTTCATCACAGAACTGTTTGGCTTCTAAATCTACAAATGGCTGAGTGGTGTGCGGGTCCAAGAACACCATCTCCTCTCCTGAGAAGCAAAACAAAAAAAAAAAAAAAATAGAAAACAGGTTATCTATCAAAGTTGATGAAGGTCATGTAAGCACTCTAAATATCCTTTGAGCTGGTGACAGGTTTCGAAAACTAGCGTACATATATGTATATATGTAAAATTTACAGGATGAAAAGATGGGGATGAGCAACATTTAGATGTGATTGGCTAAACAGTTTCGTCACTCAGCCACCTAGTGTGTACATTGATCTGACTAATTCACCATTACATTAATTCTGTATTTGTATAATGCTTTTTTCTCACTAAAAACATCAAATAGAATATAGTAACCTATATGTAACTAGCTAAGGGTCATAGATTTGATTTTTGATTTTGTTTGATGTATTACGCCGTACTCCACTATATTTCACTTATACGATGGCAACCGGCATTATGGTGGGTGGAAACCAGGCAGAACCCGGCGGAAACCCATGACCATCTGCAGGCTGCTGGCAGACCTTCCCGCGTACAGCCGGAGAGGAAGCCAGCATGAGGGTCATAGAGGAATTGTGAATGCATCCATCTCGCTGACTGTTTAACAGGCTCTGTGTGAGTATTGCAAGATCAGATATATTTTAGATGAAGTACTTATTGCACGACTATAAACCCATAACCATCACTACAATAAGTGAGATATTCATACAGTCTTTTTAACAGGATCTCACTGTGTCCGTCATAAGCAGATTTCCAAGAAATCACATGGGCAAAACCAAATGGAAATCGATGAAGCTATAAATTTTTGGAATTAATATCCTTCAATCCCATTCACAAAGATCGCCTGCCACTTGTCTTACAATCGATCAAAGGTTTATGAGGAGTACCCCGATTTTTCGGTCACAGCTTAACTTGACTAGTTCTAAGAGTGGGTGTGACTGGGTCTTAAGTGTGGTTAGACACCAGTCTTGAAAGCACAGAAAATGCTGATTTGAAGACAAAAATAAATCAAATTATTTTCTTAGACGGTGTTTAATGGTCTTTTATCCGATATAAACTTGATTTTAGTGTTTTCTTTGCCTTTAATATATTTCAATACTTAGAATTGGTAGCAAGGCTACCAAAGAGCTCGTCTACTTCAGCTCAATGCATAAAGAACTGAAATTGTGAATTTGTAATTTACGGTAATTAATATGCTCTCAGGGCATCAACTTCAGGCAAATATATACAGTACTTTTTAAGATTCCAACCCTACCATTTTGTTTATTAAACCGTGATTCTAACACACAATACACTGAGTACATTCGAAGCTCTGCAGCAACCTGCAGATGGTTGTGGGGTTTTTTGTCGTCATATAAATGAATAAATATATTTCACAAAAAAATTGGAAAATATTAATTTTATATTTACTTATCTAATAAAACTGCTCAAACCTTACCGACACAGCCAATAAACCAGAGGGCATGGTTTGGCTTGCCTCCAATTATGCCTACGCTCTGTTTCAAGGTTAAACATTTCTGAAACAAATAAGAGCAGTCATTTACATCATTATCCAGGGAGAAGCTAGCCCCTAGCTCAACACTAACACACCTGTAACACAGCCATTTACATCATTATCCACGGAGAAGCAAGCCCCTAGCTCAACACTAACACACCTGTAACACAGCCATTTACATCATTATCCAGGGAGAAGCAAGCCACTAGCTCACCACTAACACACCTGTAACACAGCCATTTACATCAACCAGGGAGAAGCAAACCAGTAGCTCAACACTAACACACTTGTAACACAGCCATTTACATCATTATCCAGGGAGAAGTAAGCCACTAGCTCACCACTAACACACCCGTAACACAGCCATTTACATCATTATCCAGGGAGAAGCAAGCCACTAGCTCACCACTAACACACCTGTAACACAGCCATTTACATCAACCAGGGAGAAGCAAACCACTACCTCAACACTAACACACCTGTAACATCGCCATTTACATCATTATCCAGGGAGAAGCAAGCCACTAGCTCACCACTAACACACCTGTAACATAGCCATTTACATCATTATCCAGGGAGAAGCAAGCCACTACCTCAACACTAACACACCTGTAACACAGCCATTTACATTATTAATCCAAGGAGAAGCAAACCACTAGCTCACTACTAACATGCCTGTAACATCGCCATTTACATCATTATCCAGGGAGAAGTAAGCCACTAGCTCACCACTAACACACCCGTAACACAGCCATTTACATCATTATCCAGGGAGAAGCAAGCCACTAGCTCACCACTAACACACCTGTAATACAGCCACTTACATCATTATCCGGGAAAAGCAAACTACTAGCTCACCACTAACACACCTGTAACACATTTACATCATTATCCATTGAGAAGCAAGCCACTAGCTCATCATTAACACACCTGTAACACAGCCATTTACATCATTATCCAGGGAGAAGTAAGCCACTAGCTCACCACTAACACACCTGTAATACAGCCACTTACATCATTATCCGGGAAAAACAAACCACTAGCTCACCACTAACACACATGTAACACATTTACATCATTATCTATGGAGAAGCAAGCCACTAGCTCACCACTAACACACCTGTAATACAGCCATTTACATCATTATCCGGGAAAAACAAACCACTAGCTCACCACTAACACACCTGTAACACAGCCATTTACATCATCATCCAGGGAGAAGCAAACCAGTAGCTCACCACTAACACACTTGTAACACAGCCATTTACATCATTATCCAGGGAGAAGCAAGACCCTAGCTCAACACTAACACACCTGTAACACAGCCATTTACATCATTATCCAGGGAGAAGTAAGCCACTAGCTCACCACTAACACACCTGTAACACAGCCATTTACATCATCATCCAGGGAGAAGCAAACCAGTAGCTCACCACTAACACACCCGTAACACAGCCATTTACATCATTATCCAGGGAGAAGTAAGCCACTAGCTCACCACTAACACACCTGTAATACAGCCACTTACATCACTATCCGGGAAAAGCAAACTACTAGCTCACCACTAACACACCTGGAACACATTTACATCATTATCCAGGGAGAAGCAAGCCACTAGCTCACCACCAACACACCTGTAACACAGCCATTTACATCATTATCCAGGGAGAAGTAAGCCACTAGCTCACCACTAACACACCTGTAATACAGCCACTTACATCATTATCCGGGAAAAGCAAACCACTAGCTCACCACTAACACACCTGTAACACATTTACATCATTATCTATGGAGAAGCAAGCCACTAGCTCACCACTAACACACCTGTAATACAGCCACTTACATCATTATCCGGGAAAAACAAACCACTAGCTCACCACTAACACACCTGTAACACATTTACATCATTATCCATGGAGAAGCAAGCCACTAGCTCACCACTAACACACCTGTAACACAGCCATTTACATCATCATCCAGGGAGAAGCAAACCAGTAGCTCAACACTAACACACTTGTAACACAGCCATTTACATCATTATCCAGGGAGAAGCAAACCAGTAGCTCACCACTAACACACCAGTAACACAGCCATTTACATCATTATCCAGAGAGAAGCAAGCCACTAGCTCACCACTAACATACCTGTAACACAGCCATTTACATCATTATCCAGGGAGAAGCAAGCCCCTAGCTAACCACTAACACACCTGTAACAGACCGTTACCATTGCACAAGTCTTAGCCTTAATATTTTTTATCTGATTGTTCATTATGCCATAATTAAGAATTTTTCACTTGTATAATGGTAGTCAGTTATATGGATGAAAGAAACCACCGACCTTTGGCAAGTTACTGAAACTTTCCCACAGATATGCACATCATGTTGGTGGAAGACAAGTCACCTTCAAAGAAACTAATGCGGAAATGGCCACATGTGTGTTCAAGTCCCATAAACACAGAGACTGAGGGAATTTACAAATTCCTTGCCTAAATTAAGACTGGGATTGAACCTGCATCTTGTTTCTTAACCTTAACATTCTCAAGGTTTAAAAAGATTACTTTATGCAGTGGTCATATGGTAAATTGGTGAATTGATGTAATACAGATACAATTCACATTGTGTATTACTTACTCTTAAGCTGTCTATATATACAGAGTTGATTTCACTCAGGCCCAACCGTAATGGAATGATCAGAAGTAGAGGTTTCCATCTGACTGCTGTGACCTCTGACCTTAAAGCCGAATCCTTGGAAGAACAGGTCTTGTGATTGGCAAAAGGGTGGTTCTTATCTAATCTCTTATTGGTCCCATGTGATGTTTTTTTGTCTTCTACTTTTATATCTTTACTCTGGCCTTCATCTGGACATAAACATATTGCTCCTGCAAAACAAATAATCATGATATAAAGCTTAATTGTATACATGCTTTATTACCTGGGATGATTTATATAACTAATAATGACTAGAAATGACTGCTGAAAATAGTTTTAAGCACAGTATTAAAATAATGTGGCATGTAAAACTTCACCGTTTATGATTCCAAAACTTTCATGTTCCAAAACTTTCATGTTTCAAAACACTGCAAAATTTCACAACAAACTGCATCAAAATTACACAAGGAAAAGAAGATAAAGTTACATGTAATCTCTGACAATTTTCTTTACGAGACTATTCCGTTTATCATGAAGTCGCTCTTACACTTAAGCTTCCATCTTTCGATGGCATGTAGGCTTGGATAACATAGCAAATATATGAATCACAACTTCTATTTATTCAGCGAAAGACATTTTTCGGCATATACACTAAGACCGTTATCAAGCATCATGATAACGTGGCATAAGATTATGCTTGATAACAGTGTTAGTATCAAGTGTTATGCCTGATAATGGTATTTGTACCTATACCGAAGCCTTCCTCACAGAATAATCAAAAGTTCTGGTCCATAAATTTGTTATGTTACTTAAGCTTCCTCCACTTGATCTTAACATTCTTACGGATATCTTCCTCTATCACTGTGTTGTCCATGGCCACATGTATTGCCAGAGAGCCCCATTCATCATAAACTGCAAGCTTCCTATTAAAAAGTAGTAACATGAGATCACCACTCCTCAATGCTATCTTGCCAATAAAAATCAACACTGTTAACCCGAGACCTTGGTCTAAGGATGGCTTATATATACTGAAACGTTGGGACTGCTGGCCACACTTAGCCCAAGAGTTAAATGGACCCGATTCGGGTATAACACTTACAATGAGTTACCCCCTTGTTCAATTCTGAGGCATCTGGGTTAGATTCGTCCTAAATACACATATAGCATGGCAATTCTGAAAGCTAAAATATTTACCCGCATTTTGCCACAATCGCTACTTGCCTTGACATCACCATTCTCCTGTAAATCTTAGCTGAAGTCGAAAATAGGCTTGTATTTAGCAGGTTACTGCGCGCTGCCATGTGTCATGCATGTCGAGCAACACCCAATTATGTTAGGTCAGGATGTCAACACGGCATGTGAACGTAGGTCACAACTGTGAATTATCTTCGATTTACTGGCTTTTACAGCTAAGGAATGTGGCAAAACTTGGCAGAAGAACAGAGAATGTCTTGGAGAGCATAATTTATTGCAGTTTTGCCTGGTAAATAGACATATTGGCCCATTTTGCACGGACTTTTGTGACACGGAGTTTCTACGCGCTAAGCTGTGTTTGAATACCACTATTTTAACATGGATGATTCCTCGGCTGTGATCTACACCTGACCTCATATTAAAAGAACAAAGCCGAGATCCTTGGCTAAACAAGGTTCAGTATTATTGATAGGAGTACCAAGAAATAAATGATAAATGAACCCTTTACTTAAAGAGCATAACTCTGTCAAACTGGACAACTGGCTTTTCCTTGAGTCTCTCTGTTACAATACATGAACAAGTAGAAACAGTACATACATATACAATAGGAGGCTTTCAAGTAGAAACTCTTTTGTTGTCAAAGGTAAAAACAGTCATCTTGCGTCCTGTTAATTGTGAAAAATGTTAGGTAACCTTTGCTGACATTACCTTACCAATCACTTGTCTCACCTTGTTCCAGAGGCACAGATGACACCCCTTTCCCTTAGAAACACCTCAGGTTCAAAAACGTTCAGATTCTCAATTTTTTCCCCATTCGTCTAATTTAAATTACATTTTATGAAACTTTCTTCAGACACCCATGTTATTGTAAATGTCATCAAAGACAGCTGTGTAACATTGTTGACTGGTCACATGATACGGTTGGACTTTTTCTACCTTCATTGAACAAAAGAGCTTGAACTCGAAACTCCTCTATTCCATTCTTTTAAACAGTCAATGATATATTGCTAAATATACATCCTGTGAAATAATAAATAAACAGACATATGGTTAGGTGAAATACAGCAAGTGGAATAATGGAATGAATGCTGATGGCTTAATAAGACAGACCAGTCGCAAAACTAACAGACACATGTGACATGTAAAGAGAACAATAAACGGTCATAAAGTTTAGGCATGTAAAGATTATAAGTATACAGAACTGACGCAGATTGGCTCACAGTGGTGAGATATCCAACTATAGACTCTTTGATTTAGTCAGAAAAAAAACTTCGATTTAATGACACTGAGCACTACTTACTGTAATATATTACTTTTATGTTAACGTCTTTTGACGTAAGAAAGTATAAATAAATAAAGGACTCGAAGCAGCGTCTCCATTCAGACAGTCACTCTATTCAACTCACTTCCATCACATTGAGCAGTCCCGCAGTATGTTACTTATGTAATATTAGCGAATGGCTATGCTGCAATGTTCATGAATATTAACAAAGGGGAGCTGATCATGTGATGTCAACATACACGTGCTATGATGGAAACAAATGCATGTGGCAATTTATGACAATATCACAACATGTCTGTCTGCACTCAGTGCCGTGCTAGTCTTGAACCTGTTTACGGCATACAATGATATATACACTTGCAGTCATTCATATGTCGTAATCAAAGATAAACACTACAAGAAAAGATATGGTTCTTTGGGTCAAACCTTGCAGCCTTAGTCAAGCTTGAATAAATGTACCATACCTAAAATTCAGCTTAGGCAAGGCATAACCTTGGTCCATCTTTCACATCAGCCAATCAGAATTGATTCTGTATCCCTTTATGTATCCCTATACGCCGCTCGCGCAGATTTAACAAAAATAACTTAAGACAAAAAGTTATATGTTAATACATGTAGAATTGACACTGTCATGTAGTGATGAGTTTTTCATTTAAGCTTCAGAGAAAGTGACTCTTACCTTAAGACTTGAGCGACTGTATTTGGTCCAAACCAGTGGCCAATGGCCTTTCCTTCTGACACTCCCATGGCAGCTGAAAACATGTTTTACAACGTTATGGCAAAGTGAAGAACAGAAAATGTCAAGTTTGGTGTTGAAATACACAGGGTCAGTGTCCTATTTCAAACTCTTAAGTGAAACAATTTTTCAAATACAGTGTTGACATGAAAAACCAATACACGCTGTATTACACAAAGGGACATAACTCTATACAGTTTAAAGTGGTGTAATTTGTTATGAATCGGCTTCTGCTCTGATGGAAGAGACATTAAAGTGATCATATTTTATACATAGCTTCAAGTGAAGTGGTTGTGCAGATATAGTGGGTGGTAAAGTTAAATGCTCAGGTACGTACAGACGGACAGACAGAGACCACAATGTAATACAACCCCTAATGCATGAATATAATACACAAAGTAGGCATACAATACACTAAGCGCTCATTTATTCATCTGATTGAGCTGACTGTGTAAGTGTTATTAAAGACAATTTTACCAATAGGATAGGCAGGCAACAGTTATGAGGAGGAAACAGTGCAGAGCCTATACAAAACCATCAGCCTTGAACAGGTACTTAACAAACATTCTGACCTACATGTATCTCCACAACCAAACCTGCAACATTAGCAGGTTTTGAACAGGGAGACCTTGTGGGTTCAAAGATAATTGGCTTCAGTGAGTGACTAAATAGCTGAATGAGACTGAACTATTATCATCTAATTTTATCAGTGAGATATTGTCAGGTTCGTAAGAATATTTTAGAAGTGGTTTATAGAAGTGACATATTCTTGAGTACCAATATGGCATAAAACACCAATAAACAAATAAATAAATGGAAGTGATCAAAAGTGATTTATGTGACAGTATTATCAAGGTATAGAATCTAGTGTTGAGACCACTCCATGTTTCAGACACACGTTTCATGGTGTATTCCCAAACTTACGATAAAACCTACATAAATCATTCTTGCATAAAAAAAAAAAAATATCCACTTACCAATTTGGTGTATGGAGAAGCAGCTTTTCTTTTTGTCCTGGAAAAGCCTGAGAAGTTGTTTATATACATCATCTTTCTGACCATTTCTCCATCTCCACTCTGTAAGGAATGAGGAAAAGACAAGTCAGAGAAATATACCCTAAGCAAAGGTGCATTGTTGTTTCAACAATGATATTAGGAAGGTTTTTGCTGAAATCTTTGATCTACCTATTAGTGGCAAATTAAACTTTAAACTGATACAAATCATTTTAATGTTGTATCCCGACATTCAGGGCTAGAACAATCTCACGTTTACAATAACATACATGAACACGTAGCTAAAAGCAAGACTTCACTGCAGTTGTCTCCCTTGGTAAGTACTCACGATGGCATTTGCATGTGTAAATAAACTACCTTGATGAGAACTGAACAAAAATAAATATGTATGGTAAAGGTCGATGTATGGTACACCTAACCAACCATTCTCCTAATTCTTTTTATATTTGACAGGTGTTAAGCGAAATTTTTTCTACTTGTACAATGGCCATCAGGCTTATGGGTGAAGGAAGCTACAAATGACAGGATATTTGACATGTATGAAAGTCTTACTTCTGCGCACATGTCGCCTGACTAGAGCCTCTGCTACCTGTGAAGGGCTCGTTACAGGTAAATCTAAGCCTTACTTTTGCCCAGATGTCGCCTGACTAGTGCCTCTGCCAACATCATTTGTCCACATCTCAGCATACATCCCCAGCCTGTGTCACTGGTGGGACCCAAGCCTCCTGCAAAACACATATACATTTATACATACTACATTCAGCCATTTATAGTTCATATAAAGGTGAAAAACCAGACATTGTCAAAATATAAGTCACAGGCTGAATATTGTACAATGGAGGTAGAATATCATAAATATTTTTCTCATGAAAGGCAGAAATGATAACCCAGATTTCCACCTCTCAACTGAAATAGAATATTGCACAATTGAACTGAAAAATATTTCTCGTATTTAACTTTCAATACACAATATCCTTTATGTAATTGTATTTTCATTTGAATATAATGTCATACTCACGAATACTTCACCAGTCAGGCTAATGGGCAGGACTAATGGGTGGGGCTAACTATGCCAAGTGAAAGTCTAGAGGAAATTACTGACAAACCTCCCGACATAAGGCTATGGCGTAGCCAGAGGCACCTGAGACCCATTCCACAAGGTCCGTTTTGACTCATGTTAAAATTTAATGTGCAATGTATGGTCCAAGAAATACTTTAAAATATTTTTTTTATTTTTTCTTACCAACAAATTCCACTAGAGCAATTATTTTTGACCAAGTTTTTTTTATCTTTTTTTTTTTTTTGAGATAATACTTTCCACAGGTTATTTTGAACACTTGTTAAAAACTCAATTAAAATTTACTAGAATGATACTAAACTAGACCCTCGGCGATGATTTCACAGCAAATAACTCTGTAGACAAAACATTCTGCAGACAAACAGGGGAAATTCTGATGTGACGTCACACAATTTATATGTGGTCCAGAAGGGCAACCATATTTTATCCTACTTCAAATGGTCTATATGGCAAAAATTTAAAGAAATTAAGAACGCTAGTTTTCGGGACACTGTTTCCTGATGACTTCCTCATACAGTTTTATGTCCAATTTATGATAATGCTTGTTAAGCATTTACAGTTGAACTGAAGCAGTTCAAATTACAAGGAAATTAAATTACACTTCATATTATATTATGTCATCGGCACCTGTATATTTGAAAACAGCACATGCAAGATTAGTCATCACTCCTATTAAAGGGGTCGGAAATGACCAAGGCAGACTTGACTACTTTTGCTTTATAGCACAATGTGGTTTAAGCAACTTCCTGAAATTTACATGCAGGACTTTCGATCAAAACATCTTATACGACTGGTATGTAATACACCTAAAACAATAGCACTTGACCTCCTTGACCTAATCTCAAGTTTCAGGGAAACAGAAGAGCGTCTGTCAACACCATAAAACTTTTATAACTGAATTGTTTTCCTCGCTGTTTTTGCTCGTGAAATGAAACGTAGCAAACACTTGGTGACGCCTGTGTGAGACTGTTCTCTCAGTTTGGAAGGGTTATATCATCGCATGTGCATGATCAAAAGTAATCTGCCCATAGCTGGATTAAGGGTTTAACACCACCCCTTTTTGGTGCCGTTCTTTGTCACTCCCTGAGCACTGGTCATGCATTTTAGACCAATCAACCACAAACTTTGGCCAATGGAGATGACCCAGATACCTCACAGCTTCGAATTTATGATGATGTGTCTAAATGTTGAGTGACGTAGGAATCTGAGAGTTTCCTGTACATGTATTATGACGTCATACCACTGAGGTCAGATTGGAACAAATGTTTCTTTTTCCTAGTCATGGTGTCTGGGTGTAAAATCACAAAAATGTGAAAACAAAACTCATGTTTAAAAAAATGAAGTACTTTTTTTCTTTTTTTTGAGGTCGTTGAGGGTAAACTAAATGAAACACGGTCACTTTGAAGTCACAACATTCCATAATTTTCAGCACATTACAGTCTGTCTAGTTTTGTGTAGGTATTTTTTTTCTTATCTGATCATACATAAGCTACAAACTGCATGGACATATACAAAAGGAAGACACATACAGAAGGCATATTTCAACTCTGTTGTAAAGTTGGACATTTTTAGAAATGACGTCATCATAAACTTACAGGGAACACTATACCGGCTTAGTGACCTCATTTGGACTCTTTCATGGGAGAGTTTTTTTGACAGTTACATGTATCATGTTTGACATATCACATCACAACTACCATGACTAAAAGCTACTTATTTTACTGAGAAACTATTCTGGCCTTAGGAAAACTGTTAACTGCTCAATACCATTTTTATGTCAAAGAAAGACAAGAAGCTGTTATGTTCTTTCATATGTTAAGATACATCCTAAACTGTATATTAAGAAATAAAAACCAAATGTTTCATGCTTGCTAAATGGAGATAAAACCTAACATACTTACCTATAGCACTGAAGTTCTTGCGATATGTCAGCCATATTTTAGACAGCACTGTTTCCCGGAGTTCATCTAAATCTGTCAAACATGAACACAACTGAACATAAATGTAACATCCATGAAAATAAAACAAAACATGCCTAGGAAGACATCATCCATCAAGATGGACTCAGTGTGCTGTTTTAAAATTCTAACAGATCACTTCAAAACATGGCACAGTTCAAGAACACTGTGCTATCATGTTCGGTAGCCTTAGATAATTGGTAAATTTCTACTATGATAAATCCAAATGTGAAAACAGACAGGTATTAATCGGTCGAGGAAATCAGGAAGAATCCTGCAGGAAGAACCATGTGTACCTCTTAGGACACCTCAAAGGCCTCAGAAGAAGCTCAGAGGAGGATATGGCAACCATGAGGACCCCAA
The DNA here is from genome assembly GCF_032854445.1 of Liolophura sinensis. Lineage (NCBI taxonomy): Eukaryota > Metazoa > Mollusca > Polyplacophora > Chitonida > Chitonidae > Liolophura > Liolophura sinensis. The sequence goes on from NC_088306.1 coordinate 17,191,969, forward strand.
TGGACACCAAGTAGACCTCAGAGGAAATCCAATGTAGCCAAAAGGAAATCATATGAACCTAGAGGAAATGAAATCCAGCTAAGAGAAAAAAATGTGAAGCTGAAGGAAACCAGGTGGCTCTCAGCGCATACCTGGTGTAGCCGCAAAGAAACCATGTGGACCCCAAAGAAACCAAGTGGACCCCAGAGGAAACCAGATGTAGCCCAGAGAAAATTATGTTGACCTCATAGGAAACTATACTGACCTCCAGGCAAAACAAGATGCAGTCTAGAACAAAAACTTTTCCTCAGGGAAACCAGGTGGGCCCCAGAGGAAATTCGATGAGTCCATGAGTAAACCAGGGGAACCAGGAGGAGACCAAATGTAGCTACATGTAAGTGGAAATGTAGTGGAGTCTATAGGAATTATTGCTCCTTGTCTGACACCTGTACCCTAAGATCACCATGAATGTGTAAACTAACAGTAGCGTTTACAATCCTAAGTGAGAGAAACATTGTTTAATACAAACAAAAGTAATGTGAAGATTATCACATTTATCACAATGTTATCATAAATGAGAAGGAATTTAGAACACTGGACAATAATGTAATAACTTCAATCTATCTTCCTGCTCCCTACCGGAATCTACCACGGCAAATACGGCAGTAATATAAAACACTGAAAATTTTGCTAATTATAATCACAGTGTTAAATCAGCTTATATTATGGCACTCTACAATGCATAGTTTTTTTTCTGTTTTTAATAACATGGTAATTAAGGGCTTTATCAGCTACTCAAACTAGACTACATATCATATACAAATTAAATTCCTTGTGTACATCCAGTTTTCCTTTCATTTCAACACATGTACATGTAAATAACAATGATTTCTGTCAATCTTACCATACAATGTACTGTACTGTTCTCCCAGAAGCCACACTGGTTCGTCAGTCTGAGGAAAGTCTTCTACTTCAAATGGACCACTTTCATATGTCATACAAGCTGAAAAACATGGGCATATATGACTAATTAAAGAGTCACCTTTCACTTCTGCCATGTCGATATCATGTGATCATTTGCTGAGCTCCCATTGGTTACTTTAATAACTTCTCCCAGCAGATATCCCACAATCCTCGCATACAGTGAGACTTTTTAAAAATATCAAATGCATCAGGTCTTTTTCCTTTGCAAACTCAAATGATATCCACCATTAAAGGTGAAATATTCTTCAGCACATTGTAAAACATCAATCAATTAAAATCAAACGATATCTTGTTCAGCAAACAGCTCTGTTTTGCAACATACTTTACACTGAACATACTTATATCAAGTATATAATCATACCCTTTCAAACTTCTTATGTGACACTATTGGCTAAGTTTTTGATATTTTATTTATTTCATTAATGTATAGCGACAAGTTTAAAAAGGTTTGGGCTTACCATTTAATTTTTGATTTATTTGATTGAGTAAAGGAAACTTAAGTGCCCAACATAAACTACCAATCTGTACAAAGCTCTCGACTTAACAAAGCAGTAGCACAACCAGTAAGAACTGTAAATGTTGCCCACTGGTCAGGGGCTAATAAGCTGCAATGAGTAAAAACACTTCAGCCAACTGAGCCAACAGCGAAGGGCACCCTGATTAACATTTCCATTAGACACAACAACCACAATGTCATCTAACTGAAATACTTTCTATTATATGTATGCTTTTCACTAAACAAATATATACCTGTGGTTCAAACACAGGGCTTGATTTCACATCAGTAAACCAAAATTAAGGCAATCTGGTTGGATTCTCACAAAAAAGAGAAATTCTAACTCATACTTTTATTACAATAGAATACACACTGCTTCACATTGTTACAGTTATGAAAATGGCATCCCCAAAAACACTTGTGCATGCACCTGTTGTATTAAAACCTTCACTTTGAGGACTGTTTTGTAATACCAGATCTCAACTGGATTCCTGCACAGCAAACCTATGGTAATCCATTTACATTCTGGCCAAAAAATGGTGGGTGTCGTGTCTGAAAGATAATTTACGCACAGCCACACACAACACTCAAGTGTACAGGCACTATCATCTGAGAATTTAATGAGCGAGTCTGCATTTGGAAAGGAAAATTTCAGCCCTCAAGGTTTTCATAACTTCTGTTTTTGGGAGCTGCTTGACACCATAAATCCTCTGAATTCTCTTCACTTCCCTTCAATTCATTCAAATTAATGTTACCCCTAGACAGCAAATAGATAACAAACAAATAGATCTTCCAAAACACCCACCCTGCCTATAGCAGTGGATATATAGCTAGGTTAGGTTCCTTCACAAAACTAAATGCTACAGCTTGGATCAGTGATGTGCAGAGAATCAGATCTGTTTTGTTTGAAGAGCCACTAATATGATGACAGCTGCATCTGTCCAATGGTGGCGGCATTTACAAAGAGGTTGTCTGTGTTCGAATAATCACTTGTGTCTATAAAAAAAGGGGATAATACAAAGAGTTATGTCAGCGACATGAACAAACACCTTTACCCTTCTATGCCCCCATGCATTCAATTACCCTACTTTACTTTACCTTTCTATGTAACCAAGAAAGCAAAGTCGCTGCTAACCCTCTGTTAAGGAGAAACTGAGCCGGGCTATTATACTATATTACACTCTGCAGAAGGAGGGACATGTAGAACAGCTAACTGACCCATTAACCTACAAGTGGCAAGAATTCTGACCTACCAGGCTTAATTACCAACAAGCTATTCGATTTGCATACAGATATATGAAATTTTAATGTAAATCTACGCAATGACCACCAGTTAAGACAGGGCTAAACCGAAATTTAACAGTACAACAACACCGGAATTTGTCAGATGATCGGAGTGTCAGTCGACGAGACGTGTTTTTTTTTTTATCCTTTGGTGTGGATTGGAGATTTTCAAAGTTTCTTGCATGTATTCTACAGGCTAAAAGAAAAAAAAATAATCACCAGTTGGCATTGGCCACATCACTGTAACAAAAATTCACGGAGACAAGCCACACACCCAAGCTCCATGTCATTTACAAGCTCTTATCATGTGACAACTGACAATGTAAACTTCCTCAGTAAAGTGTCATTAAATGTCAGGCCAATTGATGTGCGCAGAATCAGCGTCTTTGCCAGGTTCGGCTTGGATGGACTAACCGTTTTGAAATGGAGCAAACGACAAAGAAAACATTGCCGACGATGTCAAATGAATCGTGTCCCACATTACAATCTAAAGTGATGTGTGAAACGCCTCAAGTCAGATCTTACCATCAGCAAAATCCATTGCGATCCAGCTCAACAATAACAAACGCCACGCACATGCGTCCGAACTTCTTCTAACGCCCCATTTCATTGGCCATTCCTGGTGACCTAGAAAAATACTGACTAATCGTTGTGGCTGACAGTGCAAATCATTCCAGGGAATCCCCCAGACGAAACCATTTCCTTACCCCATGGGGAGTCGTGAAATATATTTGAATTAACTCTCTTATAACACGAGATATATCTTGTTTATTTAGACATAGTGAGATGCAGAGAGTTTAGAGGATAAATTTAAAGTAAATAAAAAGTTATTGCAGGCTTACTCTTTCGAATATTTAGTTGAGGATGTGCTTCCCACCCCTCTCTGAATCCATGCACCCAGTCTAGACTTCTTTCCATGACGGCGTGTATTAATTCACTTTGTAGGGATTCCTCAAGAAGGAACAGTTGACAAGCGAAGATAGCGCCATATCGTGGGACCATAGCCTGGCCACTGTGTGCTAAAGCAACCAGCCGGCATAATGTCATCTTCAAGTTCATGTAAAAGAATATTGCTTGTGTACAAGTAACATGTAGTCTGTAATGTCATATGACAGAAGTGCTAGTTTCAGACCTTTATAGGCCTGTGCCTTGCTACTCAAAGTTGTGGTCGAACTGGCTGTTACATCAAGCAAACTTACTCAAAAGCACTTAATTGGGGTAATAGATATACGGCAGTTGAGTAACGGAGGCCTACATCAAAGTTTCAGTTAACAGAAAATTTTGCAGACAGGCAACAGTGAAAAGCCAAGAGATTCGAACTGATATTATTTCATTACCATTAAATGTCAAATTCCCAGTTTTACCCCTGCTACACAGTGAGGGAGGGAACTAGAAGAGCGGACCCTATATTGTATGCCTATATAAAGATGGATGGCTTGAATCTAATTTATATGGTTTCATTACCAAATTTTAAAAGGTCAGCCATCAGCTGGTAGGATTGTCATCTGTTTGCTAGAGTATTAAAACAGACTACTTGCTATTTTTGTGGTAGATATGCACAAGTTTGCATGTGCAAATTTGCACCATAAGCAGATTTTGTGTAAATTTAACCTTTCAGACTCAAATGAGATGGTATTAGTTACACGGTTACTCAATGATAGGATAAGGAAATATATGGTGTCAGTAATCCTCATACACCGAGCCCAACCATAAATTTCTCTATCCTCTAACTGAGTAACCATGTAACGAATTTATCCTGCAAAGACTGATCAATTCGGTGCAAAAGATCGATGTATACAGGTGAATCACTTCAGCGGTGTGGCCATTGTTTTCAAAACTCAACAAAAACAAAATGAACATTTCAGCAAATACATTTGACGTCATCTGCAGGATTCGAGAATACATCTGTTGTTGTGATCGTTGTTGTCCAATAATAAGCGGAGTATTTTGTCTGGTATGAGATAATATAGTCTATCCAAACTATGCACTGGCTAATTAATAACAATTGAGTTTGCAATATCTGTATTGACAAGTCAATTAGATATATTGCTGATTGAAATTTAAAAGCATATTTCTTGAATGGCTAGAGGGAGTGGCAGTTCTCTTTGTGTGGAGTGGTAGGCCTATACATGTATATATATAAATGCACATTCTCAGATGGCAGGTTGAGCTTTTTTTTTTTGCTCCTGTATAATCGTACGTGAATCTCCAACATACAGCGATAGAAAATTATGTTTTGTTTGTGTTTTTTTATATATTTCTTTTCACTGGTGTACATCTACAAAAGGACTACTGATGGAAGTTTTACTGTTTTATTGGTTTTGGTCTTATAGGCTCTATGAATGTTTTTTAATGACATTCCACAATGAATCATGCTTTTAACAGCTATAGATTTACATTTGAGTGGATTTGAAAGCATTGGGCCAAACCGTTGCCTACCAAGCTTCTTCATTGGCTTAATTAAGTCCTTGAAATGCCAGCTGTGCAATTGTGATTCATTCAAAATTTAAATATTACAATGTAATTTAGAAAGTGGAAGTTGTAAATTACCAGAAAAATAACCATTATAATGGGACTGCATGGGCGGGACATCTTTTCTGGTGTCCTTGGCGTGACATGCCAGTGAGTCAGGCAGCACTGTTAATATACCTTGGGTCCAGCCTGCTAGAAGGAGACTACATTGTGATATGATCAAAATAAGGTGGGGGGCCTCCGTGGCTCAGTTGGTTAGTGAGCTAATACAGCGTAATGACCCAGGAGCCTCTCACCAATGTGGTTGCTGTGAGTTCAAGTCCATCTTGTATTGGCTTCCCCTCTGGCCATACTTGGGAAGGTCTGCCAGCAACCTTCAGATGGGCGTGGGTTTCCCCCCAGGCTCTGCCGGGTTTCCTCCCACCATAATGTTGGCCAATGTCGTTTAAGTGAATTATTCTTGACACCAATTGAATAAATCAATAAATCAAAATAAGGGTGAAAGTCAAGTCAAACCCAAATCATTTTATTTATTCATTTATTTATTTGATTGGTATTTGATGCTGTACTCAAGAATATTTCACTTATACGACCATGACCAGCATTATGGAGGGAAGAAACCGGGCCGAGCCCAGAGGAAACCCACAACCATACGCAGGTTGCTGGCAGACCTTCTCACGTCCTGAAACCCCAATCAAAACATGCATGTACAGGATGCTAACTGTCATCGGCATTTGGCAACTTGTGTTATCCTTCAGGTGAGGTAGCTCCACAGTTACAGCCCTTGGCCTGGCTCCTGGGGAAGTGGCGTAGTGATGAGGGTCAGGCTGTTTACCCCACCATGAAACTGTTCCCGTACCAAGAAGAGCTGGAGTTCTTTCAAACTGGACAGCCTAATATACAGTTTAAGTGAGTAGAAAGGTTGTCTAGTGTTTACGTGTACACAAACTTTTTCAAAACACATATTTTCATCGAAGCTGGATATTGTGTTTGGCTGAAAATAGTGTAATTAAACCATGCTTTGCTAATTGTTCATCACTGTAGCAAATTGTTCAGTAGACAATTATAGTAGTTGACTGTCATCCAGCCTTCCCAGCTCATGTTAAGATGTGTGTATACCACAGTGCAAACCGTGTTTGTTTATTTATTTGTTTGGTGTTTTGTGTCGCACTCAAGAATATTTCACCTATTCGACAGCGGCCAGCAATATGTTGGGAGGAAACTGAGCAAAGGCCAGCGGAATCCCCACAACTATATGTGAGAAGGTCTGTCAGCAACCTGCGGATGGTCGTGGATTTCCACCAAGCTCTGCGTGGTTT